>NC_083506.1:3986893-4289924 GCF_032362555.1 Amyelois transitella | reverse complement strand
GAATTTTGAAATGACCTGTTTTCATAGGCACAGTATTTATGCATGGAGAAATAGTCAGCAGTGTCGTAATAGGAGCAATAACCTATGTAGTTGTCACTCCCGTCATAAACTAATTAACTAACCAACACTTTTCCGAAACGATATATACATTCAACAAGAAAAACAAAATGAAGCATTTAACTGATGATGAAATATGGCTCAAGTGGTGTAGTTGGAAGGAATGGGAAGTAAGTACATGTAAAAATTGTTGAATTTTGATGCATGTTAAATTGCATTATCAACTTTCTGTTTTACATTTTTCAATAATTTTTTGCGTCTTTTCAAGTGTATTATTTAATATATTTTAAGGTTTGGTAATCCTTTTCCAGTAATTATATTGATGGAACCAGGGCAATTTTGTATTACATAAAGTCTTTTAAACGCTCACCTTATCCAGGATCCATAATCAGAGGCGAACCTCGGACTCCTGTCCTGTCCTGATTGGTGAGGATGTAACCGGGACTAACGCCAGGACGAAGAAGATAGTGTTTTAAGCCCTCAATATTGAAGTCAGTTTGAAGGCTTTTTAAGGAAATTAACATAACGAGCATTCAGTGTGTCCCGCACACCATCAAGACCGCACTATCACGGAGCTAATGTGCTCTGATCGTAGCTAACGAATTTCATTGCTTTACTGCCTCCACTGGCTACAATTTTTTATAGGGAAATGAGTAAATACATTTTACTTATTTGTTACTGCGCAAAAACTAAAAAAATATGTTTTATGGTACATTATGCGTACCTACAATACAAGCCGTGTGTTTTATCGATTTAGGCATATACCCACATAAACTTATGTCGCATTTAAAATTTTATTACTATTTAGTGGCATCCATTGGTATTCCACAATAATGTCATGACAGTCGTAAATTTTGAATTAAAAATCTCTTTCATCAACAGTAACATTATGATATAATACATTTCATATTAGACACACAATGAAACAAATATTATATTTACATAAAATTAAAATAAATATAATAAAGGTTTCACACAGATCAATCAATCGTTAACGCCATAAAACGTCAAATAGGGTTGCGATTTTGGATACGCCTCTCGATAACGCAAATCGAGAAGTAATGTTCACAATAAATTCGCTATAAAGCTGAATAGTCATTAGTCACAACCGAGTTAGTATCTTCTCCATTTATCGGTACAGTTGAACTCGCAGCTAAGTTACAAAAGAAATCAGTGCAGAAGTAGCGCATCCTGGTCAGCTTAACATATGTCACCACTATTATTAAAAGAACGGTGTGAATTTAAATTTGATTTGTGATTTTGAAATATTTTATAAAAAATAAAGGACAATTTTTGGGAATAAAAACTGACATTAAATTCAAATGGCCACCGTGTTATATTGTAAAAGTTAACATTTGTTGTGAATCAAAAACACTTTACTTTCTGTATTTCCACGCAACTGATGATAATCACCACCATCAGTCACCTTAACGTTAACATATTGTATCTCTATTCTTATCTATAAAGATTTATTTATCAACACATTAGAGGAATGCTGGAAAGCAGACCCAGGCCCATAAACAGCGGCGCAGGCAATTGGGAACACGCATATAGTGGAGTAGAGATAGAGAAAATTTGTGTGGACTTAAAAAAAATAAATTTATTGTAGTACCTATGTCATGACTGAAATGTACTGGATAAAATGCTGAGGTACCGAACTGGAAGAAACTAAAATACTAGGCCGACCCCACGCAAATATCGGGAAAAGGTAACCAAAAACCTTTGCCCCTTTATAGTAACCTTCTTCGTTACTATAAAGGGGCAAAAATTCGAAAGACACATACAATGTCAATATATTAAGTATAAAATATTCCTTCTGTTCAATCCGTATTCTGCTTTTAACGTCTCCAGTAATTGGCACCGGTCCATCTGCAGGCAATTAGGAGGACGCGCTTTAAAAGATCCATATTTATTTTGCTGCCTGTACCTAGCTAATGGTTTTGTTGATAATGCAAATTTTAGGGATACTTTTTAGTAATATAGAAAGACTATAGGACGCCCGCGTATTGCGAAATATCCAGTTTATTCTCATTTTCATGGAAATTTAAAAAAAAATCCTCTATTAGTGCTTCTCTAGACTAGGTAAATATCAATTTTTTAGTCCCTGATATTTGGGCTCTACGTTGTCTATTAGGCAGTCGCAGCCAGTCAGTCAGTAATGGAATAGTTTTATATATTTATATAATATTTATTTTTATATCAATACGTATTATTTCGTAGCTACGATAAAAACTTCATAATTATTCTAGTGCAGATTATGACCTAAGTCTAAGAATTTTGGTTCCATCAAGATGTTATTTATTGAATTATTAATTATGGACATTCCAAATTCAAAAGCTTGCTTTCTACATGATAATAATTATGCAACCGGCCAGTAACTCAACCAAACTTGTCTTTGATTTTCCAAATTTAAATTTTAGATTACAAAATTGCAATGTACTTTACAATGTAAGTGTTAAAGGTTAAAATTGCTTGAAGGAAGGTATAGGCAAAGCAAATAGAATATGGTTACTTCGATAGGACGCTAGAGGTACAATGCACTAATTATATGAGTATCTTAGAAAGCCTCTAACCAGCCCCTTAACAGTTTTCCACAGTATCGAAGGGGCATTAGTGCATTTCTGGGTAATGCTTCTAAAGACGCTTGCCGCACGATGACCAAAGAGGTAGGCCGGTTGCACAGTAAAGCAAGGTAAATATTCAATTAAAGTTTTACTCTTTTTTAAATATGGTAGGTAGCTTATGTTTTCTCCTAACTGTTAATTTGATCGACGAAAAAATAATCTACTTACGTAATATAAATTAAAAAATAAACTTTGGGGATTTGAAAAACCTTTTATTAGACAGTAAAACATGCGAGTAACGTCACTCACGCTATATTTTAATGAAAACTATTTATGCTACTTTGAGTTGTATTACTCGATCCTGTATTATAAGTAAGGTATTACACAAAGCGATTTCGGTTTGATCTCTGCAATCTTTGCAGGGAAATTTATCTCATTTTGGATCATGGAAAAGCTCCACCACATGAATGTGCCTTTTCGCTTAGGCGCATTCATAGAAAAGAGACATCCTTTTCTAGACTGCCGGGAACCACACAGTACATTTTTTTTATAATGTTAATAATTATTAATTAAAGTTAAGCAATATTGATTTAACTCAAGGTTTAACGTTAACTCAAGTTATGGTGCAACCGGCCTTACAGGGCTAATTTAGAACTATTGGACGGTAAAGTGCTCGCAGCATCTTGTGTCCACAGAGAAACGTCGAAGTTGCCCAATATGGCGAGTAAGGCAGCTGGTTTGGGTCAGAGATGGGTAAGATCTAATTTAAGCTTAGTTTGGGTTATACCTATAATAGATATAAATACAATTTAGACAATCATTACTTTTGTAAAGGAAAATTTAAAAAGTGTCTGTAAATTGCGTAGGTAATACAGTGTGTACTTACATAAATTCTTTTTAAGAATAAGTGATTTCAGTTTATTTAGCATCTTGAAATATATAAGTATTTTTGTTATAATTTTTGTACAGTAAAGTGTATATTTAGACAGAAAGTAAAATATTTTTTATCCAGTACTGTTACATGAGTTGTAATATTTATTAGATAACTACGCAAAGAATTTCCTCGATTGATTATAAAAAAAAAGGTTGTTCAATGCCGGCACGGACAACTTTTACAAGCGATTAATAAATTAATACCAATCTACTTGCTACTGTTACATGAGTTGTAATATTTATTAGATAACTACGCAAAGAATTTCCTCGATTGATTATAAAAAAAAAGGTTGTTCAATGCCGGCACGGACAACTTTTACAAGCGATTAATAAATTAATACCAATCGTTGTTAACAAGTACGTGTTTCAGTACATCTTCCAAACTAAGAGTTAAATTTCAGCTACACAATAGTCCCATTACTATACACCTGCAAACACCCAAACTAAGCACTAATATCTCTTAATTGCCATATCGTCTCGCAGGGGATCCGTCTTCACTAAACCGTTAAAAGGATGTTAAGTGCTGGATCGGGGTTCGATTCCCCGTCTGTAATTCGATTCGGAGCCAATTAGGAGTTTAGTTGATCGAACTACGTCTTAAAGGTAAGATGAAGACCATTCTGTCCCTTAGTTTTAGGGTGCTTAAATGAACCCTTTACTGCGTTGCGTGTTAGTCTCATATTAACTAATTGATGTACCCATACAACCTTCAAGTTATGTTTTTAAATCTGTGCATAAAATATATCTTCATTTATAATACGTTTATCCCTTAAGGAGCAGATAGAGCCAACAGTCTGAAATAGGCTGAAAGGCAATGTTCAGTATGGCTTTATAATGGAAATAAGATACAAATAGTGATAGTAGCGATTTGACACTATCGCTCGTTATCGCTAAGTTTATTACTCTGATTTTGTACCGAGTAGGTTATCATACTGAAAACTAAACCAAAAATAATACAGGAGTATCGTTAAAACTATTTATTAAACTGAATCATATACAGTACAGTCACAGTACCCAAAACAAAAGTAATCATGGCCGCGCTTTTTCCAAAACATCGTACTAAAGTCAATACAATTCTATCTATGTATTATTTCCTGTAATGTTACATTATATACCAATTAAAAGTATTTATTTATTTATTCTAATGTAATTAACATATTCATTTTGTTATACAATTATATTTCTCAATAATTATTTTATTAAATCAACACATTACCGTTTCCTGTTTTCAACAATAAGTTGCCATATCAAAAAAATATATATTGTGAATCAACTTTTGAAATATGGCAATTATTTTTATACCAATTTTTTTTATTTTTACACACATATTAAATACAGAAAAACCATTCAAGTCTATTTATTTGCTTTTGCTTTCATTCGGCCATTTCTGACCCTGCACGCGTCCCCGCGTGTTAAAATAATAATAGCAAAGATAATCACAATCAAAATTTAATTAAAATATTAATTATACAGGTTACGGATTGAAAACAATTGACTTTTAACAACTACAAAATGTTACTCTTAATGCTATTGAGGCCACATTTGGCTTTAACCATTCAAACAAAATTGTTAAATCATACCTATCAACATTTATATACATGTATATAAAACAACTAAAAACTTATGCTGTCTCTCGAGGCTACTAGCGCCGCATCGGGCTAATGACGCCCCGTAGGGCTATTCATGGCACACAGGGCTGTTGACACCACACATGGTTATTGACGCCACACGGAGCTATTGACGCCACATGGAGCTGTTGACGCCACTAAGGGCTATTGACGCCACACAGGGCTATTGACGCCACACAGGGCTATTGACGCCACACAGGGCTATTAACGCCACACAGGGCTATTGACGCCACACAGGGCTATGGACGCCACACAGGGCTATGGACGCCACACAGGGCTATTGACGCCACACAGGGCTATTGACGCCACACAGGGCTATTGACGCCACACAGGGCTATTGACGCCACACAGGGCTAATGACGCCACACAGGGCTATTGACGCCACACAGGGCTATTGACGCCACACAGGGCTATTGACGCCACACAGGGCTATTGACGCCACACAGGGCTATTACCATCATAGAGTATTAGGTACACCACAATGATGGCTAACAACGTCACAAAGGGGTAAATATTTAACGAATAATTGCACACATAACAAGTTATAAAAAAATTAGATTGTAACTTCAATTAATCACTAAAACTATTATTCGAATCGCTACCTATGGGGTCATTAGAATAAACAAGCCACGGATAAATTTTATCTACCGAAAATACAGCCCTATACAATGGTTTTCCTGACTTCTTGGTAATAGGTGTATCCTCAATTTCGTATCTATCATTTTCAAGAACTCTAACTATTTTATATGGTCCACTACATTTAGGAATCAGTTTTTTTGATTGGCCAGGTGCAGCAGAACCCACTTCCCGTTCTACTCTAACTAAATCACCAACTTGGTAAATATGAGCTGGTTTCCGTCTCTTGTCAAAATACATTTTATGCTTAGCTTGCTCATTTTCAATACGCTTTGTAACCTTCTCTCTTATCTCATTGCGATCTTCGGAATGGTTAACTTCAGACACAACAGAATTCATTGCACCATCCGACGATCCAGTAGGAGCAAATCCAAATAATACTTCTGACGGACATTTACCTGTAGACTTATTAATAGTATTATTAAGGCCCCATTGAACTTGAGGTATCATGATATCCCATTCGTTATCTGGTCGCTCATGATTTATTGCAGTAAGAGCATCAACAATTGTTCTGTTGTAACGCTCAATTTGTCCATTTGCGCGCGGTGTAGCAACAGCATTTATTATATGATTTATACCTTTCTCTTTGACAAAAGTATTAAATTCTCGACTAGTAAAACTAGTACCTTTATCGGTCACTAGTTTACGTGGTACACCAAAAAGGGAAAAATATTCTGAGAAAACACCAATCGTAGTTTTGCTTTTACAATCTTTCACAGGTTTGATGAATATAAACTTTGTAAAAGAGTCTATAATTGCAAGTATATAGGAATTGCGTTTTTTACTTTGAGGAAAGGGACCGCAATGATCAGCATGTATCATTTCAAAGGGTTTATCAGGTTTGGGTATTGAGTGAAGCATGCCTTCTTTTGGTCCCCCTGGAAGCTTGTTATGAGCACAATTTAAGCATGCTTTACAATATTTCTTAATAAAATGACGCATTTTTTGAACCAATAAACCTTTTTAACTCTTGCATACGTTTTATCATAACTAAAGTGTCCAACGTCATCGTGGTTGCTTTTAACTATTTGCCATCTCACTGACTTTGGAACCACCCACAACAATGTTACTGCATCGTCTATCTTCTCTACTCTATATAATCTATTATTCTTTAATGTGAAATTATTTTTAACTTCTAGTATTTTATTGGATTCGGGATCTTTTAGAATTTCAATCATTCGCTGTATTTCACTGTCAGATTGTTGCACAGTTTCAAGCCATCTTTCATCTACCACATCGATTACATTTACGTCAAGCCTTATATTAAAAATATGATCATCGTCATCACGAGATGGTGGATTTTCCGCACTGATCGGGTTTCTGCTTAAAGCGTCTACATGCGACATTTTTATCCCTGCTCTGTATTCTATCTTAAAATCGAATTCTTGCATTGCAATCCACCATCTCGCAACACGAGGAATTAAATCTCTCTTAGTCATAGTACTCTTAACAGCATTACAATCTGTCACTAACGTAAAATTTGTACCAAGCAAATACACCCTGAACCTATTTAAAGCAGTAACGACAGCTAGGGTCTCCAACTCATACGAGTGAAATTTTTGTTCTTCAGGTGACGTTTGTCGGCTGTAATATGCGATAGGTTGGAGACCCTGAGCATTGTTTTGTAAAAGAATCGCTCCAATTCCTAACTTGCTAGCATCCGTATGTACTTCAAGTGTAGCAGTTGGGTCATATAAGGCAAGTATAGGACGACTAACTAATCTTTCCTTTAAAGTCTCAAAAGCTTGCACTTGTTCAGAGCCAAATCGCCAGGGTTCATTCTTCTTAGTAAGAACCGTAAGTGGTCGAGCTATGGCTGAAAAATTCCGCACAAACCTCCGAAAATAGCTGGCTAATCCTACAAACTGACGAATTTCGTGAACATTCCTAGGTGTAGGAAATGATTTTACTGCCTCAATTTTAAGTTTACCCGGCCTTATGCCACTCTCAGAAATTTCATACCCAAGATATTCTATATTATGTTGAAAGAAAACACACTTTTTGTGATTTAAGGTCAGATTAGCTTTTCGTAATAATAAAAATACCTTCTCAAGTTTATCTAAACCATCTTGTATCGTTTTTGAGGGAATTAATAGGTCATCCATGTAGGCTAAAACTAGATTCTGTTCTACACCATTCAACATAGAATTTATTACCCTTTGAAAAACACTTGGTGCATTGGATAACCCAAAAGGCATACGATTGTATTCGTATAATCCATCGGGGGTTATGAATGCGGTGAGATATTTACTATCCTCTGAAACAGGTACTTGATAGTAGCCGGAAGCTAGATCTAAACTTGTAAAGAATCTGTTACCGCCTAAACAATCTAATTTATCTTCGATTCGAGGCAACGGATACTTATCCTTCAAGGTCTTTCGATTCAATGCTCGATAATCAATACATAAACGTTTTTGTCCATTTTTCTTGTTAACAAGTAAGACTGGACTTGCATAAGAAGAAGAACTTTCGCGTATAATATTATTTTGTAGCAAGTCACCTAATATTTCGGATAATTGTTCTTTTTCTTTTATTGACATACGATAAGGGTTATAAACAACGGGTATATCATCTTTAAGTTTAATGGACATTTCAGCCAAATCAGTTTCGCCCAATTCCGATAGACTTAAAGCAAAACAATCCCTATACTTCTGCAACAGTTCGTAAAACCTACTCTTGTCCTTATCAGATAGATGGCTACCAATTTTTATTTCATGCAACGGTAAATGATCTTTTGCTTTTATTTGTGAAGTATATTCTGTCATCCCAATATATGGTTCCACAATTTCTTTATATGTTACGCCTCTGGCCAATGTTTCACCAATAGAAAATGTCAATGATTTTTTGTTAAGATTAGATATCATAACATACCCTTTGTTATTTAAAAATGAATATAATCCAGATAAAACAATATACTTCCTCAATTCACTACAACAATAAGATGTTGGAACAAAAAGAGATCCTGAAAATTTTGCTGTTGTTTCTACTTCTACTGGTACAGTTGAACAAGGTTCAAGAGTAACTTCATGTAAAGATGTAAGTTTTAATTTCAAGCATATGTCCATACAATAAGGTTCGGGAGATTCATAGAATACAAGACTATTAGCCGTCTTTAAAGCTACAATGTTGGGCAATTCGGTAAAAGTTTGTCCAATAATTATATCATAAGGCATATAATGATCAGAAACAACAACTAAATTTATTTTTGCACTAACATTATCAATAAGTATTGTACCTTCAACAGTTCCTAAAGGTTTGACACAGGTATTACCAAAACCTCTTAAATTTGGAAGTTCTTCGTTAAAACAATAATTTCCAAATATTTCTTTGGCCAAACTTTCTTTTACCAAAGTACAGTTACTGCCTAAATCAATAAATGCTTGTTTTTCCCAACTATTAATTTTTATGTCTTTAAAGTATTTGTTAGTGGTAATTAAGTCATTATCTATGCGTAAAACTGTCTTTTCATTGGGCACAATAGAACCTTGCACGGTAGTAATAGAATCATTACCATTATCAGACAGATTGACCTTATTAATATTCCGATTAAATCTACAATCTTTTGTAGTATGTCCTACTCTTCTACAGTTACCGCATCTATTCATAGGCTTTGTACATTTAGTACGAATGTGACCAAATTCTCCACAGTTATAACAAGTAATTCCAGGTTTACTGGACTCAGCATTAATTATTGATGCAGTTGATTTAGTTTCTGAGTTAATCCATGGTATCTTACGTTTTACCAAAACTTGATGACCATAACTTTGAGTTAACGTTTTTAAGTACGAAAATAGCTGTTCGGGTTCCTCAAAACGGCAAGCGTTAGCACTCATTCTTACGAATTTATCGTCAATACCATGCACTAAACAACCAACCGCTTTTCTTCCAGCAATATCACACTTATTTATTAATGACATTTTTTCGTAATAATAAACATCTAAAGGCTGACCTAACTTACAGCGTATTTGCAACATTCGTTGCAAGAGGTCACCGTAATTCTCAGTAGAAGGAAAAGCAGACTTTAACTTTTCTACCCATTCATCCCAGCTATACAGAAGAGATGGCAGTCCCTGGTACCAACGTTTGGCAAGCCCAGTTAATTTAGCTAAAGCATAGTGACGGGTTTGCTTTACGTTCCACGAGTAAATAGTAGCGCACTCGTTTACTTTGTGTATCCAGGATTCAATATTTTGAGAACCGTCACTAGGATCAAACTCGGGAATAACATTGATGTGCGTAAAAAATTGAGCGGGTATGGCGAAATTATTAATATTATTAACAGAAGTTCCAGTTCCAGTTCCATTTTCTAAAGTTTTGGCGTTTGATTTCTCCGCTTCTGCTAACGGGGGGGTACATATCTCCGATCTACTACTATTGCGAATAGATGTGCTGGATTTTGACATCTTGTTTCTACTATAAATTTCATGCTTACGACTTTTTTTACAATGCTTAGACCCTTCTTTGGACCGTTTGCCTTGTTTGTAATGTCTGTTTCTGGCTGGCGATGAAATAGAACGATCAGAGCTATCCGAATAATAACTGCGTCGACGCTTCGACGTATTTCGCTTATTAATTCGAGAACGCTTTTTAGACCCTAGACTACGATCAGAGCTAGTTGAATTACGGCGGTGCCGTCGATGTTTCGGTACATGACGCTTACGCGATCGTGAACGCCTTTCAGACCCCATAACTATAGATTCGAATCAACTTAAAATAGTTTTGTTTATATTTTTATACGTCTTTTAAAAATATTAATTTTATAACAAAATCAAATGCAAAAAAAAACTACAGCTGTAAAAATATCAAAATATTATTAGAAGTAGATACCTACGTACCTAATTCCTTTTATCTTATTAATTTGTCAGTACCTATTTCGCTATTTCGCAATATTAATTTGCCTGAATATATAACTACAGTGTTATAAATACTAAAAAATAAAATGTAAGTAACTAAGTAATAAAATAAAAAAAGAAAACAAAATCACTGTGTACAGTTGAGAAAATCAGTCAATGTCTAAATCGGATAAGTCACAAATTCACACGACTTCATCACCAATCATAGGTGTAAACCACTTAAGAAACCACATAAAGAAAATTTCACTGATAGGTATTATTTATCACACACGCACCAGCTAAACTATAGTTAGCTTTTGTAGGAATTAGCTTTGCCAACGACAATATTTACAGAACGCAGCAAGTAAGTTCTTATTCTCCTGCAGTTATTTTGTATTTAATTTTGTACACATTATAGTGATAACAAAAAAAAAGGTTCAAACAGTTCAATCCATCGACCGCAATCCGCGGGAAAGAAAATGGCAAAATGACTCACACAAACGTCAGGAACGCCTGCCTTTGGCTCTATTTTGCATGCGTTGAGTTTCATCCCACTTCTGACTGAAAACTAAACCAAAAATAATACAGGAGTATCGTTAAAACTATTTATTAAACTGAATCATATACAGTACAGTCACAGTACCCAAAACAAAAGTAATCATGGCCGCGCTTTTTCCAAAACATCGTACTAAAGTCAATACAATTCTATCTATGTATTATTTCCTGTAATGTTACATTATATACCAATTAAAAGTATTTATTTATTTATTCTAATGTAATTAACATATTCATTTTGTTATACAATTATATTTCTCAATAATTATTTTATTAAATCAACACATTACCGTTTCCTGTTTTCAACAATAAGTTGCCATATCAAAAAAATATATATTGTGAATCAACTTTTGAAATATGGCAATTATTTTTATACCAATTTTTTTTATTTTTACACACATATTAAATACAGAAAAACCATTCAAGTCTATTTATTTGCTTTTGCTTTCAATACATTTACAACTATACCGACCATCAGACCTAGTACTAATTTTTTTTTCGTACTATTCATTCCGTTGGCGGTATTTGTTGCAAACTATTAGATTAAGATCGTCATGAAATTTAGTTAATCACCGTAATTTTCAGTTCACTTTACATTATGGCGGAGCAAATGTCCCAGCTAGCGGTTTTTGTTACTTATTAAATACATATATTGTGTGGTCTCTTTAACACATTTTTAGTGGCAGTTAAAATACTTTAATAAGTATTTGAATTACTAAAGCGAAACAAAGAATTCCGTTATACGACAAAAGCTAAAAATAAATATCATCAAAAGCTAATACATAATCATAATAAGTACCTACCCTAAATAACTGTCCGTAAAAATTTATAAAAATACACTACATATTTTTTTTACTGTAGGTAAAGTGAAACAATTGAATACAACAACGAAGTCAATAAGGTGACCAACAAACTTTTTAAAATTCCGCCAACGCGACTGGGCGTTCCAGGCGTGGGGGATAACGGCGTATCCGTATATCCGTACACATAGCTATATCCGGGTATATCCGCGCGGGGGCGGATCAGCCGGATAACAACAGGTGGGGGATGAGCCGCCTTTAGATCCGCCCACTGGCCACGTGGCTTACACTTTTAATCGGCAAACTCTGTGTTCATTGACTATTAGAAACCGAATGGATGATAAGAATGAAGTTGTTTATTGATTTTTTTTTACACATATTATTATAGTTTAACATTTAAATTGAGTGATACGCCAAAGGCCATATCGCATCATAATACATTGTTTACTGGCAAGATTGTGGTGATTGGATAAAAGAAATAAATTATTATAAATGGTTTCATATAAATAGGACTTCATAAACTTAATTGTGCTATTTGTTTCCTAAAAACATTACCCATATATGTATATATAAGTGTTAAGAAGTTTTTGTGTGAAGTGAATGTTTAAATCGAAATTTATTATCTTTAATTTTCTCTTAAAACTCTCAGAAAGTTAGATGATTAATCTCAAAACTCTAAGGATGGCCAAAAACTGAACAAATAAAACTAAATCACTAAGGATTTCATAAAACATAAAATAAAGTCACAACTGTAATGTTCATTAATTATGAGTCGAAATAACACCCAATTTATTAGCGTATTTAATGCATTAAACGCAGAGTAGAGGTTTATTCTCGTTGTTTCCAGCATAATTAAAACAGTCTTTACCATAAAATTCTCAATAATAATCAATTTATTTTCAATAGTTTGCACCTTTGCAATTAAATTAACATATGTATTTAGTAGATTGTACTTATAACGTGTATCAATAGACCAAAGAAATGATCTGTCGCCGTTTTTAAAGAAACGCTATTTTCTGCACAGATCCCGCCTCGTTTTTAAAAATCTTCTCTTAGTGCATCGCTAGACCATATAAGGATTAGATTATTTAGACCCATTAGATTTCTTTTTTGTTAGACAGTCACTTAGTAACGGTAGAGTTGTATGTTATAGATTATAGTAAAATTTTTATGTTGGGACAAATTTATGGTGTTAACAAGATGAAATCTATTTGCGTGGCCATCAGTGTGAAAACTTGGCTCTGTTGTCATTATAGTCGAATCAATCAGTTCAAATTACTTGGTCTCGAAGCCGTGGGATGAAGGTGTTTGTAAATGCGACAAATTTATGGTTTTCACTATGCTCGTTACTGTTGTACCTATCTATTTTAGTAGTGGTTCGAAATATTTGCAACATGTATACAAATGACGATAAATGGAGCGGTTTTTTTGGTGATTCTGGGCAGACAGAAGCGTAGTCAAATCGGCAGCCGGTTGGTCGGAACTTTAATAAATTTAAAAGAGGCATATGTCCAACAGTGGACGTTGATATGCTGAGAAGATAAACAAATATTAATAATTAATGCGTTATTTAGATGATGGGAAACTGTGGCGTAGGAAGATAAAATGTGCTATTTCCAAGGAATTCGGAGGACCACTAAGAGAGAATATCCGTAATAAATAAACGAGAAGTTTTTAGTTTTACGCGGGTGAAATTGTGGACATAATCAAGTAATAGGTTGACTCTATTTCTTTACCCATATGAGTAGGTAGTTCTCACTAATTGATATAGCTAAAACATCTCTAAATATGAACCAGATAATATCTAGATCTTTTTTATTTCTAGTCTATCAAAAACTAATTCACATAAACACCGAAACGCTTCATAATTGCAAAAGGTACATTTTCATACCTCAGCCGTTTACCGTTGTTTCTTAGTCGCTAAGAAAATTAATATCACACATGCAGAGTCATTTGTCGGCGGCGTCCTTTAAGACCCAAATTAATAGTCTAAACTTGGATGCGCCTTACTCGCAACTTACTCACCAATTAATATATCGCGCCAACTTTCCTTTCCATTCTTTACTTTACCGCTTATACGGTGGCGTTAAACATAGGGCTATCAAAATACGTCTTGAATGTTTTTATGATTTCTTTTCACGACTTCATCCATACTAATGTTATTAAATGTGTTTGTTTATTCGAACACACAAACATATTTTCGCATTTCTTCTAGTCTAGTCTTTCACGTCAAGACTACCGAACCGATGGAATTTTACATACATACTCGTATATTTGGAATACCGATTATTCTAAAGCTAGTAAAAAATAAAAATATTGGTTGTGTTCAAAAGGAAAAGTATCTCAATTGCCTTGAATCGTTTTTTTTTTCTCTCTTTACCTTTATTCAGTGATTAAGTCAAGCAACTGAAACATGAAATAAATAATATTCTCCTGATGTCATTTGTTTGGACAAAATAGTATACATTTTAAATAGTACTATTTGTAATTAAAAGTAGGAACTGGCAACCCTGATACAAGCGCGCCTACTCACGCCTGATAACCGCGAGAAGCGAGATTTATTTCGCGAACTTGTTAAAACTTCATAATTTGCGTATTATCGACACAGTGTGTGCGCGCCCTTATCAGATGGGAGCGAGTATGAAGTTTCCCTAACTTATTATTACATATTGATTAATTTGTTAAGATTCTTAGCGATCTTCTATATTTTATATATGAATATGATGGTTATTATCTTAAGCCTAAGAAACGCAGTTAAATTAAGAAGTTATTATTTTAGCACTAAATAAAAAGGAGAAACAGTTGATTTATAAACTTTATATCTGGCTGCCTAACTCTTACTCTATATGTTATGTTTGTTCCTGACTGTGTCAATAATACAGTAAAACCAAAGCCTTAGGGGGAAGGGTTTACACACATTAAGTTTTCATCTCAAACAAAAAAAAAACACTTTGTTATTGTCAAACTTAGATTTCTTAAAAAAACTTTTTCATAGCGTCAATAACGGCAAGTACACACAAGAGACTCAAGACAATCCAAGTGAACACAAGGAAATTCTAATTAGTCCCTCTTATTTATGATTCATAAGCCGAAGTACAATAAATTCTCGAAATCTTTACGTCCCACATGTGCCGGTAAGCCTGGCTTTAGCGAATGTTGAATGTAGGTTCTCGCCTAATAAGAGCGGGATGTAAGGAATCGCACTGATTACTATATTATTTATTACGCTACGTGCCGCCCGTGTAAACGCTTCCTAATACTGCTATCTGTGCTCGTGACTTACAACCCTATCTAAGTAAGCTTTCTGTTTTCTCGCTAGGAATTTATATGAGATTTCAAGGTAGAGTTAGGGCGGTAAGGTTCTAAGGAGGAGCAGTATAAGCCATCTATCAAATGGGGTAACGATTAAGTGAGTTGCAGAAGAGAACACCTATGAGATTTTTAATTATTGCCGGTATTACAGCGTGATTAATGTGGACTGTGCTTTATGACCATTTTATCTTGTTAGGGTGCTTATTGCATAATTCGTTTTAGTTGCCTCACGCTTCATTTGGTGGAAGATTCTTATTTCTGATAGAGGTAATTTATTTTTATTATTAAAATAAATTATTAAGTATAGTAAAATAAATTAAATATTGAATCAAAGGGACAACACATGCTTGTTACTACACTAAGTTTATTTCACCTTTGTTTAATTTTAATGCAAAAGATTTGACGGTTAATGTTTCCTTCACTTGTACTAATCGGAGTGACCGTAGCGGACTATGTAGGCTTTTACCCTGTATTAAGATGCCAGAGTCGTTCGCTATCAGTTTTTGTGACAACACTGTGCTTGTGTTTCGTGATGTCTTCGAGTTATACAAATATAACGAAATGTACTCTGTGTCGGTGCAGCAGATAGCAGTCTGAGGGCCGCTCGAGAATTGTACCATCAGCGATTCGTCAATGGTCAACCACCCGCTAAAGCCAGGCGTCTGCCTTCCGTACATTGCTTCGCCCGTATAGTCAACCTTCTGCACTTAACTGGGTCTTTTCATCCTCCAGTGCCGGCTGGTCGCGCTACCTCACAGATACAGAGTTTATTGAGGCCTTGTTGCAACATATTGAAGATAACCTAAGGAGAAGTGGCAATGAGAAATTACATTGATCTCGTGATGGAAAACAATCAGATATTCCAACATGTTGGCGCCACAGCTCACTTCGCACGTGATGTGTGTGAGTCCCGCAATGGATTGTACACTTCATATTATAACCCCCTGTCCGTTACAGCCGGTATACAAAATACACGGTGAGTCTTGCATGCCATAAACTTAAAACAAAAAAAAAGTAAGGACGTGTTTGAATGTGATCAGAAAAAGTTATTTTTCCCTATGACCTGACCGGGGCTCGAACCAATCCGGGACCATTGTGATCACAGGCGAAAATCCGACAACTGAGCCAAACAGGTCCTACAATTTCTAATAAATATTATTACACAAAATGGTATGTTATATCAGATTCATCAGGTTACCCCTACATTACGCCCTAAGTCCATGACCCAATTTCCCTCGGCAACTCGACAAAAATGAGTTAACATCTATCAAGATGTTGACAAAGCTATGTGAATAATGCCATCATATTTCCTCCTATCTCTTGATTATTATACGAAAGGGGATAATGTATAGAATTCTGCTTCATATGCCACCTTGGAGGAAGGTACGGTTGATAATTTTAATGAATATTTATTGTTTGTGAGAGGATTGAATATCTATACAGAAACTCTCAATAAAATATTAATATATATGTCACCGGAAAGTAGCAAGAATCGTTAATTAATCAATTTTATAGGTAGTTGATCAACTTTCAAAATATAACAAACGGTATTTGAGATATATATATATATATATATTTATATTAAGTCCGTGCTTTGTACTTTACTAGTGTATACATATAGATACATATAATTACGTCTAAAGACTGATACCTTCAGCTGTTTGGCTTAGTAGAATAAATAGAATTGAGAAACAAATGGTGACAGGTTGCTAGCCCATCGCCTGAAAAGAGAGGTGCAAATTATTATTTTATTTAAAACTTCTTTTCTTTACTTATTATTGTACGTATGCTTATGTTCAGTAATTAAGGGTTGCAATGTTCAAGAGAAACTAGGAGTGCGGTTCACGAAAGTTCGGGTTTATTCAATTTACACAGATTATACGGATGTATGGTACAACTCACAATATTACGTATAATATATAACGCTAAACTAATTTAAAATCTATGCAATGTGCCTGCCCATATCTCAAGACGCGCGGGGAACGACTGGCGCTACTGCCCGCACGTCGTCGGTAGGTTTGCAGCGTCAGCTTAAAGTCCCTACATTATTTTATTAAATGAAACACATAAAAAGCTTTATGTACTATAAACTGGAAACGGTACGGATTAATTATATGAATGCTTGCAATATAATTAATCCGTACCGTTTCCTTAATTTTCCGTGATCGACATGAATTTACAAGTTAAGGAAAATTGTAGTTAATTCTTAAATAATGTAAGTTTTTATTGTTTCAGTAAGAATTAGAACTAAGTATTAAGGAAGATACGATATAAATCTACTTTTATATTTCCCTTGTATAATTTTTGTCATATAAGTAGTAATAGGCAAACATTATGAACACTCTCTTGGTATTAAAGTTGTTACAGTATAAAAGTTGCCAAACTTGGCTCTTTTAGCTCAATCACCTCTCGAGCGCGAGTCGTGAATCATCCTTACCTAACTGTAATCTACGAGGCGCTAGATGCTATGTTCCCTTTGGGTCTACTTTTACTTACTTTACTTACTTTGGGTCTACTGTTATCCGCGACTTCGTCCGCGTGAACAAAGAAACAGCGCAGCCCAGATAGTTCTAAATGGGCTGATTTTGTAACGACTCTCTTGACAGTTATAGTTATGATCGTGTTATATAAAATCTTTATAACTTTTAACTTATTATGTTATTCCAATGTCTAAGCTTTTCATACATAACAAATTTAAGCTTTTATGTAATTTTAGTAATTTCTGTGTGTAGGTATTGATTAATTGAATGATAATGAATGTCAGATGTAGTTATCTGGCGAAATAATAATTACCTTTTTAATCAAATTTTGACCGTCCCCATGGACGGTTTCCATTTCTATTCTATCTTGTTATTGCTAGCAAAACTCCAAAGTAACCTGCCATATTGATTGGCATAAAAAAACTTAATTTGAAATAAGAAATAAAATTAGGGAGTAAAAACATATGACCAAAGAGAACGAACCATCAGAATTATTATTTATACGGTAATTACAAAAACACTCCCATGCACGCTATCTCACCCACCGTAATGTTATTTATGCGAGGATAAAGCAAGATGGGTAATTTTTGCATATCGCCCCGTAATATCGACTCAGAAATTGAATGATAAGAGTAGGTAAGCTTTATGTGGAGACGCTCCTTCTGAATTAATAGTTTGGTTCTCTTTATTTCTTTTTGTTTTTGATTAAAAAGACGTTGAATTATATATAACTATAGCTGATTCCTAGCTACAAAAAAACTATGTTAATAAAATAAATACCTATTGATTGATGTCACAGAATCTGAAGAAAGTCTGGCGAGGTGGAGAGATGACATCGTCAAGACATCTGGTTTGTTTTGGGGAAAGAAAGCACAAAACTGAAGGTAATGGCCTGCATTGGAGGAGGCCTACGTCCTGCAGTGGATTTATTAGGCAGTAAAAGAAGCAGATTAATTGATACAAAGATAATTAGTTATACGATTTAAATAAAACAGCAAAGAAACAATTTAAAATTACGTTCTTATTATCAAAGTAACAAAATTTCGTACTACAAAAGATCGAAGAATGTTTTGGAACGTGGTATTAGTAGATTAGCACTATATTAATGTTATAGATCTTTTAAGAAAGCCAAATAGGTCTTAGTATTATGACTAATTTATTCGGTAAAAATTACATGTTTGCCGTGTAGTTCCAGACATCAATACAAAAAAGAATAGGACCACTCAATCTCTTTCCCATGTATGTTGTATAAGCCGACTAAGGGATAGGCTTATAAACTTGGGATTCTTCTTTTAGGCGACAGGCTGATAACATATCCTATTTCAATCTCAATTCAGCTGAACGTGGCCTTTCAGTCTTTCCACGACGGTTGGCTCTGTCTACCCCGTAAGAGATTTAGACATGACTATATGTATGTATAGGTATATCATTTCTATATCTAGATATGGAATACATTTATTCACATTATTATGAAATTTAACAGAAAACATCTAGAATGTCTACATCTTATAAACTCTTAGTATCCAAACTTATTTTGCATGTTAGCCGCGATAGCGCCCATGTTGCATTTTCGCAGAAAGTTCGTGATTTATGGCGCTCCCCATTCATATCCATACACTTTTGTGAGCAGATATTGGCAGGATAAGAATAATGTGAAGGCACAATTAAAATGTATATACATACATAATATGTATTTTTACTATTCTCATTAATGTTATTTGCAATTGCGTGTATCTAGATAAAATGTCATGAGAGAGCGTTGTGGTCGAATTGTTAAGGTGCCTAATTGAAAAGCATGTGGCCCTAAAAGGCACAGGTTCGAATCCCACCCCGGTCATGTACCAATGACTATTTTCGAAGTTATGTACATTAGTTAGAATACTAACCGATGCGCTTACGGTGAGAGAAACATCGTTCAAGTAACTGTATGTGTAACCATGATCCATCCAATACGGGTTAGGTTCCCCTGCAAAGGTTGCGGAGGTCAGACGTGAGTCGCTTCGTGTGTAAACCTGATTCACTCAATCCAGGATCCATGGTCAAAGGCATAACCCGGTCTTCTCTTCAGAATGGTGAGGATGCGACCGGGACTAAAATCCAGAAGGAAGAAGATGATACGTAATGAGTTGAGTTGAAATTTGATTCGTTTAGTTTGTAATTCAGAACCACTTAATTATTTTATTTGTTTAACTTTATTTTGAGAACCTTACTTATAATTTGTTACCGTTTTTAACATCAATAGAAATAGGTTTTTAAAATTGTAAGTTTATTTTACACTTTGTCTCCTCTTCCCGTAGAGTTAGGAAGAGATTTTTCCAGTGTTCATTACTTCTGTACTGTTTGCTTCATCGTCATACTTTAAAATTTTATATTCACTGCTTCTTTTCATAAAAACTGAAAATACTGAAGTCCTATTTACTCAGTCAGTAACTACACAGCTTGCCACTTCAAAAATTACTCCTCTGCTAAACTAAACCGTTATCCTTAAACTGAAATCCCCAAACATTGGAAAACCACCATAAATCAACGGAGAATAATAGCTATTTGACACTAAACACCCATTACGGGAACTATATCCACTTCTTAAAGAAAATCATATTCATAGAGACGATAAATTCCGCCTCGCACACCTCTTTAACCGGGTCTGTTTTATTTTAATATACGTAAACCGTACTGTTTCTATCCTACTCCGGCATGTTGAATAACCCATATACCTATCTCTTTCTGTTTTCGGAGGATATCTTAATAAGATTCATGAAAGGACGCCATATTTTATATCCGAGTCTGTCCTCTATCTCCTTATATTATCCGAGCAAGAGCGCTTGAAATATGTGCTGAATTCCGGATCTTTCAATTACGATGTTGGAAAGTTTTAGGTGATATTTTGTAACTACGCCGCTGAGAAGTTTGGTGTTAGCATCACGCCAATTACAAGTTTTAGAATGCATCCATGCTTATTCCCGCGATTTAGAATTTTGAAGTAATGTTATAAGTTATTTTTATTTGATTGACGTTGTTATTTTAAACGATTTTGATTGACGATTTCTTTCAAAATTTGTGGCTATTAAATTTTCAATTGGTAAATGAATTATTAGACTATAAATATACCAAATTAACCAAAGAAATATACAAATAATGCAGGCAATTTCACGGTATAAACCTATACAATTCTTGTCAGTAAAGGGTAACCAGCTAAGTAATATACCAAGGTAAGCTTAAAACTTTTTTGTACCAGATTCCCGGCTGAGCCCGATATTAAATAAAGTTGCACCTATAAATATTCCTTCAGCTTGGAACAGATAAATCCCATCGCGCGTTTTCCCGCTTATTTCATCTCGTGCTTGTCTTTATTATTATTTTATTATTTAGTATAGGTTTCGCCCCAAGATTCGCCCGCGACAAACTAAAATTCCTGGTTTCGCTGTTGCTATAGGAATTAAATTAAAAATTCGGATGTCCTTTTCCAAGGGCTAACTATATTTTTTTTAGCAAGTTTCATCAGAATCTTTAGTTTAACCGTAAATAGGTAACAAACAAACTTACTTTAAACATTTATAATAATATTATTTGGCTTGGAATTAAATATACAAGGACAGTGTGAATATGATCATGTGAAACATTTAATTTTCAAATAGTTAAATCCATCACTCCAAATATTATTTCCTCATCAGAGCGCAATAGTTTCTAACATTCCTATAAATCTAACGAGAAATTAATCCTCACACAACGCCACGAAACTAACAAAACAGAAATTCAGGATCGCGTCCTCCTTTTATGCAAATACGTTACCCACGGGAGCTTCCTGCTTACAGGAGATACCATTAATCATTATCTAAATTAATTTGGTACCTTTAACAAAATCTCCCGGTTTCTTAAAGTCACAATAAAGAGGATCGCGGTACCTCGGGCCATAACTCATCTGTTAGATTACTGATCTTTAATCCCCCCCCGTTCTCTTAAAGTTAAGATTTACGAGCAAAGGAATTACGCGCCCCGACGGAGTCAATGAAAAAAGGTTGCATGTGTAGTTTTTGGGGGAGTAAGTGTTTTATACTTTGGTGTGGTTTTGAACACAAAAGTCATTATATTGTATTTTACTTTGAATGTCGTGTTATTGTTAGTAATGGCCAACAGAACAGCTTTAAGTCCACAATTTAAAAAAATATGCGCTGTAGATAACATAAAAAAATTACTCAAGCTAGTCTTCAATTGTTCGTTTATTAAATCCAGATTAAAAAGAAAATATTTTATTTGCTAAACAAGGAACAGGAAACAAGGAATGGAAACCGCAGAACATAAATTCTAAAACAAAGGATAATTCACTTCAGAAAATTCCAGGGCCGTAAAGCAGCCTAAAGTAATTTGTCACCTTTATCACACCAATCATGCGCTAAATACAAATGGGGCTTATACATAAATCTGGGAAGCGCATTATTCGGAAGGTGAAACAACAAACATTACTAACATAAATCTGCAACGTATCTTGGCTACGAGTTACGAGCGCTGAACATGGCCAGATTGGATAGCAAGCATTTTTATATATATTAGTTTTGAGTCCATACTAATATTGAGAAAAGATTTATATTTTGCTTTGCTTTTTTTGTTTGTAACGGTTAAACTCATAACTATAGGACCGGTTTTAATGACATTTGGCACAGAGATCAACAAAACCCCGGGCAAAAGCTAGTTTTTAAAAAACTTAGGCAAGATGTCCTTGTCAAGAATAAGGGTCACGATTCAATTCATACCTGAAATATTTTTAAAATGATAATGACTTGAGCTTTTTTAACAGAGAAAGTCTTGTAGGTAGTACTGATTTTGTGTTGTTTTTAATGCTTGATTGCCAAGAAAAGTGCTAAATTCTGACTGATTTATCAACGTAGTAATTAATATCAGTAAAAGTATACAACCTAACACCAGGTCATGGACTTTTGTGAGGAACCATGACTCGTTATTGGTTAGGTTCCCCTGCAAAGTTTGTGGCGGTCAAACAGGAGTCGATTTGTTTCAAAAATTGCCTTAACCCAATCCAGGATCATAATCACATGTGGATAGCGAACTTCTCTCACAGATAACAGGGTCTATTAATCTATATTCGGTGGAAGTGAGGACACAAGCGGGTATAACGTCAGAACTCAGAAGGTTATTGACGGTTCTTCGGAGCAGTGTGTCTCATTGTTATCTGGCCCCGGCGCGCCACACACTGGTTCGAAAATCGTATATGGTGGACTTAGGGATCAAAGTGCAGCTATCACGCTGATTTTTTTTTTACATACTCCTTTTAACAATAGCTTTGACTTTTGTTAATAAGGTTTTTGCTAAAAAGTGCATTTTCATATTTAAAAAAAATACTGTTTATTTTTTTGTATGGAGAAAAAGTAATAATCATAAAAATCTTTGAAATGGTAATACTGTTAGGCAGGGCCTAGTAGGCGTTATAGTCCGCACAATTCTCAACATTTTATACCTTGAAGTCATATTCATATGTCTGCCGCTTTGGCGTCCACAGCGCTTGGAAATTTTCCTTATTAAATATATAGGCATCATAAACTAAATTACCGTACCCATACTACGTGACCCGTTCAGAGGCGGATGGGGAGTCTTTTAAAATACCCGTACTTGATCATACGAAGGCTGGGGGGGAGGTCAGGATTACGATGAAATTTTTGATTGAGATGAAATTTCATACTATTAATGATGAAACGATTATCTTTTTAAAGCAAGACCTTTGCGACAAGCACACAAAATTTATACCGTGCGAGAATTTTATACATTAGATATTGACTATGTTGCCCAAGAAATATGAAGATATAGATGGTAGCCCTGAAAAGAGCTTTTGTAGAGCTCTGAAAAGAGCTGTTGTAAAGCTCTGAAAAGAGCTGTGATATTGTGCACACTAAAGAGATGATTATTCCAAAGGATTTGTCTTATCCACTGAAACTTCGTCGATCTCCATTTCTGCTTCTTCCTCTACCGCTGATTCTAATAAGTCAATAGCTTCTGAAAATAATTTTAATTTATTGAATTTTGCATACTTTGGCCTGATGTGTGATATATATGGATCCGAAGTTATTAAAAAGTTATGAAGAATGTCTTCATTATTCTGAATCCTTCCCATTTTCCGAGTGTGTTGCTCCCTTGTATTTCTAAATTCCTTATTTCTTGCTTCGGATGCTTCTTCCGACATTATTCCAATAGGCAGACAAGAGAAATGTCGGCAAATATCAGCCCCATGTATGAGCAGCTTGTGCACACTTGCTGGCATATTGTACCATGGATAGAGGTGTACAAAAAGTTCAGCTGTCTCTCTGCAATATTCCCGGAATTTCTCGATGTTGATGGCATTCCCAGAGGATATGACCTGCAAGATCACAGCGAAATGCCTAATGAGATTCTCATCAATCTTCGTAATCTGTGCACTCTTCTGGTATTCTCTGAAAAATTTTCTTGCAGTGTTGCCATCGTTCGTAGTTCCGAAGCCCTGTTTAACAATATCTATCAAGAGTCCCATCTGCTCTTTGAATTGTTGTTGCGTGAAATCCTTCCTTGCTTTCTTGAGGTTTTTATTTTCACCTCGTGCACACCACATCTCGAAGTCCATATTGTACGATATGTGCAATAGACACTCCATGCTTCTGATCCACATGTGAAGTGTAGAGAGTCCGTACTGGTACACCTCATCCCGAACTGGTCTTGAGAATACTTCTGGTAAGTTATTCATTTCACTGGGTTTTGCCAGACATATATTGCAAGTCGCTGCAGATGGAGTATCGGTGATGATTGTAGCTATCTTGCCATCAATCATCGTCATGTGCAGATCATGACTGATCTCGACTTCCCCGCATCTTGACACAGTCAGGTTTCGGATTTCTTCTTTCATCGCAGCTTCTTCTTGTTTGATGAATTCGCTGGTTTCCTTTGCGAACTGAAACTTCACTGGTCTACAGTAAAACGTGGAAGAAGGTTTTGGATTTTCCCAGATCAGCACATTGTCAGACTCAAGCTTTAATGGCACAAGACTCGTCATGAATACTGATGAATCATCGAAGTCAGGTTGCCCGCTTTTCTGTCTGTAATTACTTTGTGCTGAAGATCCGTCGAATCCCCATTTGCTGGTCATTTTTAGATGTCCATCTGGGAGATTTAGAGGTTCGCCAACAACTTGCAGGATCCTCTGTACAGTCAAATTCAGTAATGACTGCAATTTCACCTTTGCTCCATCTTCAGTTACTTCAATATCAGACGTATCCGGATAGCATTTCTTCTTAGCTTTCAACAGTTTGTAGTACGAAGGAAGCTGTGCAGAACCTTCGTAGTTTGTCAAGAAAGCCCTTAGCGTCAAATATCTCCATTTTGACAAATCCAGTGAAGTAGCAAGGGCCAAAGCTTGATCTTCCTCGAGAGTTTCCTTCTTCTCCTTGTGAAACAAATATGTTTGAACTTCGTGTGCTCGTTCTGGGTTTTTCATAAGGTGCCCAATCACTTGGGCAAGGTCGATTTTTCCTTCCGATTTCAGGTTAGAGACGAGAGCAAAAGACAACTCATCTGCTGTATAGTCAGTTAATGTACCTGACCGTCTTTTTTTTTGCTTGTTTCCCAGGTCAGAAAATGGTTTTCTGACCGGACTTTCTGTAGAAGTGCTCATATCCTTTGTAACAGAAGATGTGGATGGAGTGACGTAATCTGTAGGCTCTGGTAGCTGATTTTCTTCCTCTATGGTATCTTCAAAAATCTTCGCGAGATTCAGGTTATTGCACACAGGCCACTTGATTCTTTCCTCTAACCAGCCCATATGTTTATTCATAAATGTTTTCTGAGTTCTGTTTGCCGCGGTCCATCTGCGATTCAAGTTGACAGTGATGGATCTTGAAAACTTTAATATTTCTTCAGAATCTTGGTCACAAACACTGAGTGGAATACCAGCCAAAATCGCTTGATGGAGCCTTTTATAATCCTT
This sequence comes from Amyelois transitella, assembly GCF_032362555.1. NCBI lineage: Eukaryota > Metazoa > Arthropoda > Insecta > Lepidoptera > Pyralidae > Amyelois > Amyelois transitella. The sequence continues at coordinate 4,264,170 of NC_083506.1, read as the reverse complement.
GAGGTCGCCTTCTCGTAGAAATATGTAGAAGTCCAAGTTGGTTCCAAATCGAGTCATGGTATGTAGATGATAATAGAGCGTCACTGATTTTATGGAGATGTATCTTCTTCAACAGTTCAATTGGTAGTGATTTTTTTATCGTACGCGCCTCTTTTATATAATTTCTACCTGTTCATGCATCACACTTTGGACGAGATTACGGGCTCGACCAATGAGAGTCGAGTATTTTTTTAGTGGAGGGGATGGAAGAGCGCTATGGAATCTAAGTAGTATAATTTTCAGTGGAGGGGAGGGCTCTGGTAATCTGTCTGGCATTCAGTCACTTTTAATGTATGGTACTAAATAATAGACGTATAAGAATATTAAAAGTGGCCGAAGTTCTCTGTTGCATTTTTAATAATTTTTCTGTGACGATATATTATTAAAACATGCAAACATTTTTGTTTTGTCCATTTTTGTTTGAAATCTAGACAGTTTAACTAATATACTTGATCTACAAAATATAAAACAATGTTTCCTGTCTAGACTATTTTTATTATACTCGATCTAGAATATTTATATTTAATATATATATTATATTAATAAGATAAGGGAACGTACCCATACTACGTATAAAAGGATCCATTTTGTTATCCCCGCCCCTCCTCCTTTTCTGTGATCCTGATGATGAAATCCCCCCCCCCCCCCCCCCCCCCCTCCTATGATCAAGTGCGGTATTTTAAAAGACTCCCCATCCGCCTCTGAACGGGTCACGTAGTATGGGTACGGTAATTTAGTTTATGATGCCTATATATTTAATAAGGAAAATTTCCAAGCGCTGTGGACGCCAAAGCGGCAGACATATGAATATGACTTCAAGGTATAAAATGTTGAGAATTGTGCGGACTATAACGCCTACTAGGCCCTGCCTAACAGTATTACCATTTCAAAGATTTTTATGATTATTACTTTTTCTCCATACAAAAAAATAAACAGTATTTTTTTTAAATATGAAAATGCACTTTTTAGCAAAAACCTTATTAACAAAAGTCAAAGCTATTGTTAAAAGGAGTATGTAAAAAAAAAATCAGCGTGATAGCTGCACTTTGATCCCTAAGTCCACCATATACGATTTTCGAACCAGTGTGCGCCATAAGACAATAGTAACGCAATAATAAAAATGTTGAATAGCCCGTAATGTTGTAAGTGGCGGTTGGCGGTAATGCATTGCGCTGATAACGGATAAACTGTACCCTGAAGACTGTATGAATGTTATCTCAATGTTTTCAGATTTGGTGGATTTAGAAAAAAAAAATAATGGCTTTTGTGTATTACAATAGGACTATTTTATAAAATATAAACTGCGCCTCGGAGCGATAATACATACATACATACATACATAAAATCACGCCTCTTTCCCGGAGGGGTAGGCAGAGACTACCTCTTTCCACTTGCCACGATCTCTGCATACTTCTTTCGCTTCGTCCACATTCATAACTCTCTTCATACAAGCTCGGCGGTTTCGGGTACTTTTGACCTGACCCTTTACCCTTTAACGGAGCGATAATTCCGTTCCGTTACCTTCGTGTGTACCCGTGCACCATATTTAATCAAAATCAGTCCGATACATTTTACGTGAAAGAGCAACAAACACATATACGATTTTCGCATTTATAATATTAGAAGGATTTTATAAAAAGAGATGTAATATGTCGATTTCCACGGAAACTTACCCCAAAATATCTTATTGTATATGTATTCAGTAATTCCGCCGATGCTTTATTTATTAGTCAATTAGACATAATGAAGAACCTAATTATGGAAGAGTTTGTAGAATTGATCTTTCAGAGAAGCTTTTCAGTTATTATTTCGGTGCCTATTAAAAGTAACAAATATTTGCGAATTCCCACTTTGACTCTGACAAATTTTTAAATCGATCATGTAATAATAATAATTTTATATTGAATAGTAATGACATGCTAATTTGAAGAACATTAGGCAATGACATCAGAGTTTCGATTACTATATTTGGTTAAAAAAATATAACCACTTGAACCAAAATACTTATTCGAATTCGGCTTTAGTAAATCATACAAACGCATAAGCTTACCTACTCTAATGAATACTTATACGTTACAGAAATAACTCCGCGAATTTACGGCTCTCTATCAAGATTTTCTTTCAAATTTCCCCGAAGTAAACACGTACATTTCCAACGTTTATTATCCGACCTTACTTATCGCGAAGTATATTGTTAAGAAAAAACATGATGACTTAGGAACTGAAAGTCCCATTAAGTAGGCGTCTCTATTCATGTGGTAACTCGGGGCGGAACAGGGTGGAGCGGGGAGAGAGGCAAATACAACGAAATAAAGAAGTTTGAGTTGTTTAAAAATGGAACAAGCGGGTATTCCGAACGAGATAAGGCTGCGTTTCCGTCGCGGCGGCGAGGCGTCACGGCGGAATTATTTCAGCGTTTCCACGACGAAAGTCGATGTCGTGTCGCTGTCGCATTCAACACTCTATCTTTAAAAATATTAAGTGATGTCACACTGGTTTGTTCCATATCGATAGTTTTATGTATTTTTAAAATTTACTTTTCATTTGGGAGCGTTTCTGAAGGACTTTTTTTAAATCGAAACATGTATCCACCTTTAAAAAAGCGAATTTATACCAACCAATTTGTATACCAACCGGAAGGAAACAAGTAATTTTTTATAACCAATCGAAAAATATTTATTAAACTACATACCTACATATAATCACGTCTATATCCGTTGCGGGGTAGATAGAGCCAGTTCTGAAAAGACTGATTCTGAATAAATAATTTAAATTGAATATGATTTAATTTGTAATTTTGTTTCTCGTGCTTAACTGTCTCGATGTTTTCTGTGTACCTAAATTTGTAAAATAAATAAATAAATGTATCGATAATTTAAACCGAATTCTATCATTAACCCGAACAGCTTAATGCAGGCCACGTTCAGCTGTACTGCTAAAATTGAGACTCAAACAGTGACGGGTGGCCAGCCCATCTAACTTAAAAGAAGAATCCCAATACATCGACAATTTTTATTTCTTTCTCCTCACTACCCCACAACAGATCTGTAGAACGACCGTGTCAGATGCCCGCCGCTGTTTCTTAATTTCCTCTCTCAGAGATAAGATTGGCTTTTGGCGTTTTATTGAATTTTTCATGTTACATGTTACATTACAATAAACGTTGCTGAAGTACGACCAAGTTAAATGAGATCATGATAGTGATGAGTTCAACACAAAATAAATAATTTTAACTAAATATAAAAAAAAACAAGTAGTTAACTACACAATTACAAGTAAGTAATTAATAAACTTTGTTTTATTGAAAATTTTAAAGTGTGTGCTTATTCACTCTTGCCACCATATTTACCCAAAAAAGAATACCTAATTAACATTCAAAAGACGCTTCAAAAAATCATCATAAAATCAAAGCACTCGGATAAATTAAAAGCAAACCATGTAATTGTTATGGCTTGTACAGACAAAGAGAGTTAATTTTTAACGAGTGCCCATCAAAATCGTTTAATTACATCTATCTGCGGGCTAATCAAGCGAGACGTAACTGTGACAATAAAGATCGCCCCTTGACGACGCCCCAGGAAATTATCTGTTTAAAAAAACACCACCCTAGTGGCGAGGCGTCGGGAGATAATCACGGAAAATCTGTTGGCGTTAATTCGACTTGAAATATCGGTAATTTTTGTGGGAGGTTTTGTTTTCTTTTTATTATTTTGGAGCGCTTGATTCCTCTTTTGAATTCCAGTTCATCTCTTTTCCATTATTGTGACCAAAGGGAAGTTCTGAGAGAATAGGCGCATTCATTGAATGTTATCATGATTGAATTTTAACATGATCTCCGCAACAGATGAAAATCTCACGTCTTTGCCTCGTAGGTGGACCTAAGGGGCAGACAGTTTATTTTTATTTATTTTGTATATCCCAGACATAACGTGTCAAACATGACGTGAGACGTGTTACCAATTTCACATGTCTCAGACAGCGTGTCACGTCACTTGCAATTACCGCAAGAAGAAAACAATTAATGAACTAAAAATATTACACAAAAACTCTAAAATTATTAGCAAAAAGTTAATAGCACAAACGACGCAAATATTAAAAGTAGACAAAACATAGAGTTGCATACTTATCTAGATCTGCGCCGAATTAATTCGTCCCGTCTGCAAAATTAACGCATGAGTAACGTCGCCGCTTGACATCTCTAAATCGCACTTATGCATCGCGACACATTTATATATATAGAGATGATGGTATGTTATAAATAAAAGTAGATCTTTCGGCTGACAGGCCACTTTCAGCTGCTCGGCTTGATGATAGAATAGAAGAACTGATAAAAATTCTTGTGGTAAGCCCTGAAAATTGATAAAGTACTGCATTAGTTAAGCAATAATCTTAAATAAATATTTGTTTTACTTCATACAAATAACCGACGCTATGTTTATTTTAAATGTCATATTACCTAAGAACATGGGCTAAATAAAAGAAGACCCACTTGCGGAGGTGCAAAACCTTGAATATAGAAAAACTTATTGCTCAACTATCTGGATAAGTTTTAGAAAAAGTAAACAAAATAAAAGTAAGTATGCCTTTTTTAAGGGTATTAGATTTTCTTAAAGGATTAAAAAAATAGTTATATTTATTTTTCATTTAATCATCTCTATATACATACTATGATACCCATGTATGTTTGGCTCCAGCTCAGGTGAGAAAGTCCCACGCCCGTCTGCTCTATGTTTGCAGAGCTGGTTTGAGGCTAAGATTATACGTTATGTGCTTATAGGGCAGACAGAGCCTATAGTCTCGAAATCGAAGAATGCGTTCAGCTGAATGTCTTAACGATGGAATTGACATTCAGATAGTGACAGGTTGTTACCAATCGGTTGAAAGAAAAATTCCAAGTTTTATGAAATATTATATAATATACAAAAGAGTTTTGTTGAGTGTGTTCAAAGTTTTCGAAAAAAAATGATAAGCTAACCATCTAATTCGGAGATATTAAAAGAAGTGAAATCCAATTAACTTTTTCTAATTGGGTTAGCTTTTTCTATGATTATTCAGTGTCACTCACTACGGGCTTCGTAGCATTTCGTAGATGATTGCGCCTACGACAGCTCTACGAGATAAAGCTTGCTACGAATCGTATTTTAAATGATTTTAAACTCACTCACTCACTTTAATAGAATCACGTGTTACTAAGGTATTTATATATAAAAACTTGAATAAATTCAATAATTAAAGAAAACATTTACATCACGACAGACAGCCACGTTCATCATCAAATGCATTCGTACTCATTTCAACAAGATTAAACGCAAAGCAATTCTTTCAGCTGTACTTTCCTCTTATTAAATAATATTTAATCATCTCGGGCGAAATCTTTGACAAACCCTCTGTCATCCCGATTACACCTGAATGCTACTCGAGAGGGGGCAAAAGTGTCCCCCCAATTGGCCGATAGAATAAAAAATCGCTCGGCTCAACATCAACCGATAGGGGGTTAAAAAAATAATATTATCCTGTGGAAATGAATTAAGTAACTTGCAGATACGACGCGGAGGGGTGAAGAGGGGCTAAGTTGTTATAGGGGCGGATACTTAAATGGTACATGAGAATTTTAGTGGGTTGAAGCGGGCCCTGAGAGTCTTTCCGGGACAAATACCAGGAGGAGGATGATGATAATGATTTTCTTAGTAATCAAGGGTAAATATCGTTCATAATTTTTTTAAAGATCTGATCTGTTATTATTAAAGCAATCAATAATTTAAGGGTTGTAGTAAGCAAAAACTTTTATTTAAAAGCATTAGATAAAAAGACAAAGAGACAAAGAGTAAATAAAATAACTGTGGCTCTCAAATGAATTTCATGGTGTTTTAAATACATAATTTACTTAAACAATGATATTGAGTTTGTTTTTATGACCATCACAAACTATAATTGTAGGTTAGGACTCTCAACATGTACATAAATTAACATTAATCTTCTAGTGTGGAAAAAATAGAAGGCAAGCGATGAGCAACATTTTTTACTTGATGGTTAATGTTATTGAGTCTGTTTCCACATTAATGTCTCCCGGTCCTTGTCGGGGTAAGTAGGGAATAAAATTAACCGAGGATGATCGCTAATGAAAATAAATTGGCGGCGGGAGATTGAGATTACACGGCGTGGCGAGCGGCTCAGCGAAAAAACGCGGCGAGCGTTCAGACCACGACCACTGGCCTGATTGTAATTGAACTTATTAAAAAAGGTCTTGAATGTTTTATCATACTTTTACTTCTTCCAGCTTTAGTTGTGGACATCCTCACCTCTCAAGGTAATAAGGTACTTGATGGTGGCCTTAACAAATAAAATATCATGTGGCCTTTTAATTAAAAAAATATCTACAAATAAATTAAATTGTTATTTGACTTGCACTTAAATAGAGGGGTTTAATTTTAACTTCGCAAATATATAGATTCTTAATTTAACAAGATTTTTTTTTACTATTTTCATCAAAATATTTCCAAAAAATTCCTTGGCTTATCGTTTAACTGTGAACGTGCATTTATTAGAGAGGTGGTCGTTGCCAAAATGAAAGCCACATATCTGAGGGTGGTTCATCTTCTTAAGTCAATGTAAGGATCAACTGTGAGTTATGGCTGCACCAGCCGAGTTATTAAAGAAAGTAGCGTTACGCGCAACGAGATACCGGCAAATCTCCCTTTTCTACCGAAAAGATTATAATATATTTACTCCCTTTTTGTGTCGTGTAGCGACATTTTTTATTTTTCTGTCTTTATTTTCCGGTAGTTTTGCTTGCGTTAATCTAAAACTACTTTTTTTATCATTAATATGATTTTCAGAAACTGAGTAGATATTAAATGTTTATCTAAAGCTAAAAAGGGGCTAAAAGAAAGTTATGTAAATGATTTTTCATCATGAACTGACCAGCATAGAACTTGGTAAACGACGTAACGTTACTACGACAAATTTCTCCTTTTACAACCCCACAGGTGGAATAGATCAGATGTGAGAACGTGACATAGTTAATATTCTTATAATGAAGTGCTTCATAGCGCAAAACTCATCTACTTAATCATTCACATGACAGCATCGTTTACGTAAACCCAAAATCCCGGCGGGATCTCCTCAAAACCCGGCTAATTTCACGACGTTTCGAGAGGAAAGAATGTCATGTCAATTAATTAAATCTTTGTAAGCCCGGGCTCAGCCAGATTTGTTGTATCATAACTAAGACGGCTGTTGTTCCGACATTTTCCGCTAAAGTTAACCGAGTTTTATCCTCTCGTGGTCGTTGTAAATTTGTAAAACATGTTATGAAGGGAGGTACCGAGCAAATTGAATTAAATGTAAAGAAAATGTTAAAAGGATAGGAAATAGACAGAGATCAAGTTATTCTATCTATTGTTAATTTAAGTCACTTGACTTAATTTTCCACATTAAGTTCTATGAAAAGATTATTATTTTTGCTATACATACAAATAATTCCACGCATTTAATTCACACATAGATATGTGTGAATTAAATGCGTCTTTTTATATCTATAAAAATAGGTAAAAAAACTTTTTAAGTTAAACGGTTTTATGTTAAACATACATTGCAATGTTTAATATAAATGTACTAAAAACCAAAAAATAATAAAATAGATACAGTCGTGGGAATTATAAACATATGCATAGACTAGACTAAAATAAAACCGTGGGGCACGTCAATTGTCTACAAATTATAGACTTAATGTGCGATAGAAGAATCGTTTAATTCGTCGTTAGGCAGTTGGCCCGCAGACGGTGCGCAAATTACTTACTATTTTGCTGGCTAGCGAGGAATCGTTTCACTGCTCGTAGTTTGTCTTTAATCGACAAAACTTATGATAAAAGTACTACTCGCTCAACATTATGAAACCCTAAAACTCGCTTAATCGAGCTTGCTAACTTGTTTCCACATTCTAGCCCTACTTATCACACGTCCATCGTTGTCGGTTGAACAACTGCCTAATTATAGTGTAACATTACAAAACAAACATTTTAATCAACGATTGTAGACAATTGACGTGCCCCACGGTTTTATTTTAGTCTAGTCTATGCATATGTTTATAATTCCCACGACTGTATCTATTTTATTATTTTTTGGTTTTTAGTACATTTATATTAAACATTGCAATGTATGTTTAACATAAAACCGTTTAACTTAAAAAGTTTTTTTACCTATTTTTTTATTTTTTGGTTTTTAGTACATTTATATTAAACATTGCAATGTATGTTTAACATAAAACCGTTTAACTTAAAAAGTTTTTTTACCTATTTTTATTTGTTTTTGTAACGAATAAACTCAAAAACTACTGGACCGATTTGAATGAAAGGCACAGGGATAGACTTAACCTTCAGGAGTAACATAGGCTACATTTTATCCCACTGCTTAGATTTTAATTTTGAATAGTAAATTGTATTCTACTTGTTGAGACCTTTCATTTGATACCCATGTTGATGGGATTGATAAAACCTAAGTTATCCGCCATTTTGTAGAGGCCGCCATCTTGGATTTCAATTTTTTATAGTATATTGTATTCTGCTTGTTGAGCCCTTTCATTTGATACCCATATTGATGGGATTAATGAAACCTAAATTATCCGCCATTTTGTAACGGCGGCCATCTTGAATTTATAATGATAATGAATAAACATAATTATATTGTCACCAAAATCCAAAGTGTATACAAAATTTCAGATTAATCGGTTGACAGGAAGAGGGTGAAATTTGAATTACTAAATTTGACCCAAGAATAAATAAAACAAACGGGGTGAGCTAAATAAAACCGTTTAAAAAGATGCATCCCGGGCTTCTCTTTAAAGGAGTATGTAACTAGGACTAATGTCAGAAGGAAGAAGAAAACAGATATTAATGACTCAAAATAAAAAATACAGATAATATAGTTATGCCGTGCAGTTCCCGGCACCAATACAAAAAAGAATAGGACCACTCCGTCTCTTTCCCATGGATGTCGTAAAAGGCGACTAAGGGATAGGCTAACAAACTTGGGATTCTTTTTTAGGCGTTGGGTTAGCAACCTGCCACTATTTGAATATCAATTCTATCATTAAGCCAAATAGCTGAACGTGGCCATTCAGTCTTTTCAAGTCTGTTGGCTCTGTCTATCCCGCAAGGGATATAGACGTGACCATATGTATGTATCGTTATTCATTACGACCTAGGGAAACAAAGTTGGTGTCTTTGTGACTTTACAGCCGTGTCTGCACCGCTATGTTTTCGAGTAATTACAAACAAGGCATTGTTAGTTGCCATAGTTAGTTAACTACTTATTGATGATGTTTGCCGTGTAGGCCGGCACAACAAAAAAAAATAGGAATACTCTTTCCCATAGATGTCGTAAAAGGCGAATAAGGCATATGCTAATAAACTTGGGATGCTTCTTTTGCTAGCAACCTGTCACTACTTGAGTCTCAGTGCCACATTTGAGTCATGCAGCTGAACGTGGCCTTTAAGTCATTTCAAGATGTTAGGCTCTGTCTACCCCTCAAGAGACAGACATATTTATATGTATGTTGTAGTAAAAGTTGATCTAAAAGATTAAAAAAATGTTCTTATCATCAACCGTTTTATAACCCTAAATAAATAAAGTATAAAAACGATCGTTAAGTAACGTATAGCCAGTGCACCCTGCGATGGCCGCTCGACAATAAAACTCTAAGCCTTGTCTTGCAAGGAAGATTTACTCGAACAACTTAATACAGCGCTATATCGGAGTCTAAAAGAAGCTAGTTGCCTTAAGTATAAACTTATATATCGCAGCCAAGGGGTTAAACAGCGGGTCAATTAAAAGCTAACCATTTGCTTGAATGCCATCGATCAACACGTGGGTTTAATTTTATAGTGTTTTTATAATAGGTACCTATACCTTTACATATTTTTTAAAGTTAACTTATAATGTTGTCTTGAGAAGAACCTATTGTATCTCCTAAAGCCGGCAAAGTCGTCGTCTCCGCCATTACTCATATAATAAATTGCTTTATTACATCGCTGTAATCCACGGTTAACTAACATAAATGCCCGGCTTCGCTCGCTCCGCACTTTGTTTAGATTAAAACTGAAGTTAATGATGTTATTACGACGGTATTTTTTTATTACTTTAGGAAATGAAAAATTACCAATGTATAGAAGTGATTGTCTTATTCCTCCGCCTAGCTTTTAATTCATCCTCACCACCCTGGAGAGGAGCCCGGTGTATGCCTTTGACCGTGGATCCTGGATTGCGTGAGTTAGGTTTTTACACGAAGCCTGACTTCCGCATCCTTTGCAGGGGATCCTAACCCATATTGGACAAATTGTAAACAAACTAGAAAGCCAAATAAAGAATTAAAACATAAGTGACATAAGAAACTAAAATATTAAACAAATAAAATAAAAAAAAAAACATATCGGATCGATCATGGTGACATATTCAATTGCTTAAATGTGCAGGTTTCCTCACTTTGTTTTCTCTCACCGTAAGAGCATCGGTTAGTATTCAAAGTAATGTAGGTACATAACCGCCCGGTTAAAATGCGTGATGCGCAGAAAGGCACAGGTTCGAATCGGTAAAGTCACATTACCGGTTAGATCACCTTGGCTAACTCTCATTAAAATCGAAATACCTAATCTTTGCCCTCTTGGCATTATCCCGGCTACATCCTAAACTTTCCGGGATGTGTGTTTGAACCACAGCCATAAAAATAATGCCTTCTTAAAATTCAATAGCAAAAATTTAATTATACGGTAACAGCTTTTTTGGCGCCTGTTTGCCGCAGTTCTCTGATCAGTGCTTTGTATCAGAAGGTCCCGGGTTCGTTCGCCGGCCGTTATGAAGAAAAACAAAACGTTTTCTGATTGACTTGGGTCTTATATGTTTATTTTTTTAAGTATTTATAGCAAAAATGTATTGTTGAGATAATATCTCTTAACATAAACAAGTAGGTATCAAAACCGAACTTACGTTGAAGGTAACAAAATCTGTGTAATTTGTCCAAAAAAAGCTTTAAGTCTATGTAAGTAATTAACGTAGGCGTGAAAATAATATTTTCAGTTTGAGTTTGTAAGCTTTTTGAAATGCTCTTAAAAGATCCATAATGGATCACAAATTAAAATATTTAAATTTTCCATTTAAAAATTTCACTTCAACTAAACTTCTCTACTTAAACATTTGAAAAACAGATAATACTTACTCAAGAATCTAAAACATGAGATTTCACGGATGCGATCAAAGAATTCTTCAAAGTTGGAAATCTTCGTTTAATTGGTATAATCCGTCTCAGTACAGCTATATCGGATCTCAAGCACTCAAGAAGCTCACTTGTGTTATTTCGCATTCAGATATATTTGCTCGTATAAAATCTGAAGGCGTTTCTTTATGATCTTCAATACTTATTAGATGTGGTGCCGTGTGGTTTCCGGCAATTTAGAATAGAACCACTCCATATCTTTCGCAAGAATGTCGTAAACGGCGACTAAAGGATAGGCTTATAAACTTCGGATTCGTCTTGTAGGCGATGGACTAGCACTATTTGAATCTCAATTGCATTATAAAGCCATACAGCTGAACATGGCCTTTCAGTCTTTTCAAGGCTGTTGCCTCTATTTACCCCGCAAAGGATATGGACGTGACTATGTAGATTTAATAAGAGTAAAGTATTTTTGACCTGTTCTGTTCATTCCTATACCCATGTAAAAATTAAAATATTAGTTGACTTGTATTCAATATTTACACTCGTTTGGGGATTCGCCAACCAATATGATTTTGCCCTTTCTATTCATTTACTCACTTACTACTTATTAAAATGTATTTTCATCTTAACTGTGATCCCTAATACTTACGTAAGTACTTTCACCAATCTAAGACACTGCAACTATCAATAGAACTCTCGAAACTGCTCACAGTCCCATCAGATGAAGACGCGACAAAGATGTCTGTAGAAGTGTAGACACAGATTACACCAAGACTTGCAACTTTGACAGATGATTTGGGTCTCCGCCGACCGTTTCCGCCGTTTGAAAACCCTGCCGATTTTGGTGATAGCTATTGACACGTGTTTGATATCGAGCGAGCTGCCATTTCAAATCGGTTGTTTACTTGAAATTGGTAATATGTTATAGACTGAATGTTTACCTATTATGAGTAGGAATTCCACTCGCCCCTTTATAGATATCATGCGATAATGAGGAACAGCTTGAAAAAACTGTTTCAGTTTCTCTCTAGTTCATTATAGCCTATTTGCAGTAGTATTTGCATCAAAAACAGCAGTAAAAAGCAAAAATACGGATTTATAGAAATGATTTTAAAAAAATTGCGAGTTACTATCCTTACACAGTTGTATTATATCTTTTTCCATGGATGTCATATAAGGGGACAATGGGAATAGGTGCATACTCATCTAAGAGATTAACCCTCTGCAACTGACGTGTATAATTTTTTCCAATTCTGTTGATGTGGTAGACCAGCAGTCACCTTTTCTCATTCAAAAACTTATTTATATTAGCCGTGTGGCTCCCGGCACCAATAGAAAAAAGAATAGGACCACTCCATCTCTCTCCCATGGATGTCGTCAAAGGCGACTAATAATAACAAATCTGTCATATTATTATATTTTTTATGGCTTTAATTTATATGATTAAGCCAACAGTCTCGAAAAGATTAATATACATAGGAACTCGTAGGTATTTAAATATTTTGGCAGCCCAACAGTATTTATAGCGATTGTTTCTTGTAAGGGTAACATTTATCACGTCTTCATCCCTTAAGGAGTAAAAAGAACCAACAGTCTCCAAAAAGTTAAGACGCCAAGGTCAGCTAGATAGTCTAATAATGAATTAAGATTAGTAGATACTTAGTAGGTATACTTAGTAAATAAATACAAATAATTAATAGATGGATTATTTATGTAGGGGGTTATTGTTTAAGGATCATGGATGTGATAAATAAAAGTAGAATAATAATTAAGTTTTATAGTATATTAGATTTTTCGTATTTGAATCGAATAAACATTTAGCCAATATATATTACCTAAACAGTAAATGCCGTTTTTCGTGAGCCTAGTGACGTTACACATAAACCTTATTAACAATTATTAAATATTTACAATATTTGGAAAAATCATCACAGCTTCACAAAACAAGCATAACATACAACGAAAACAATCAAAACATACAACTAGGTTTGTGTTTAAAAACTATAAAACAATCTTTTGTGATGGTGTTACATACAGCCTCAATAATAAATGCTTGAATACTGAACATTTTATTCGCTTGGCGATGTGTTACTGTACATTTATAAAAATAACAAGAATAAAATATAAACTCAATGAAAATGAATGAATAAATAATAATAGTAAAGGTCTCCTAAACTTTCTTTCTAACTGCATTAACTATTTATTTAAGATTGTTTAGAAATTAGAAGAGTGACTAACAGATTCATAACTCTTGTACAGTAACACACCGGGTATTAATTAATCGGGATCAGTTTGTTTATATATCTTACAATTGTTATAATATCTTTTTTTCTTATCAATCTTTGGATTGAGGAAGTATTTGCTAAATTAAAAAGGAATGTGCGTAATCTACTTCGACGAGCTAAAATAATTTAGGCCGCTTCATTCTAAACTTACATTTTCTAGTGCACATGTGCATTTATATCAGCAATATAACTATGACTCATTATAACCTATAATGTACATTATAACATCAATCTAAACATCAATCTACATTTCAGTGGAACTGTACTTATTATGAGTATATATAAGAGTTGTAAAGATATTGTTTAATAACAGATTTTACAGATAGTAAATAAATAAAATTGATTTTGACGTTCATTTAAATATACGCAATAGATTTGAGATTCATTCGTTATTAATTTGTAACGATTACAAATATTTACGATAAAACGACGTGATCGTTGCTATAAAGTAGAATACATATGTAAACTTTTTCCTAATCTAATATCTGTCACTCTGGAGAGACTCTCAAAAGAGTAAATCTAAGTCCTGGATAATACGAACTGTTAACTAAAAACGACGACGCTGTCATATTAATACTAACATGGCACTATACACCATTATGATTCGAAATCAGTCTTTCGTGATAAACATGCTGACACAATAGGTGATTTATGAAAATTATCACGATTAATTTTAAACTTTTGCGTTGCATTATACGATTTATACATAATATGGGTATTAAACGTACTCTTAACGCAACTTTATTTTATATCTGCTCTTCGAAACATGAAATAAAGGTACGTAACTTGCGCGTTTAATACCAGTATTATTTATTAATAACATCACCTTTATTCAGTACTGCTAGGTACCAAAGTTTCTCTGAACTAGTTCAAACCAGTTTTCGCTCAGCCATGGCGTGGGGATGTCCAGGATGGGAATAGTGCGATGGCGATGATGGTTCATATAGAGACATTTTCAGTCTCTTGCATTTTGCTCGTCGATTTTTGAACCAAAACTGTACATTTTTAGACTCAAGCCTGGGAAATTTCTGCCTGTAAGGCATCCTGTTTAGTTCTTCGGTGTACTTCAATATCAAGTTGTGTGAGGGGTGTGTATTCATGTTGAACCATTGTTCAAGAACGGGAACTTCTGACACTGGATCTATAAACGTGCGGTTACGTTTTCGACGCTCGTCTGAGGCTCCAGCAAGAGCTAAATTAAGTCCACTAGCACCTTCTCCGGGAACTGTTCCCACGCCATGGAATCCAGTCATGTACTGATTCATGTACATAATTCCTGCTCCGAACATGGAGTGATTTGGCATCATCGAAAAAGGTAGACGGTCTAGGTGAGGAGAGATATGGCGATATCTTTCCTGAATTTCATCATCAGAAACATCATGTTCATCTGCAACTCCGTTTTCTTCATCGTTGTTATTATTGTTATTGTTGTAAGAACTGTCACTATTCTTTTCCGGCGAACGATGTGGAGAATTAGTTTGCTCAGGTTTGCTGAGATCTCTGGGCTCTTGTTTGATATCGTGCACCTTTAAGAAAAAAAAACTGTTAAATGGGAATTCTTATATCATATATTTAATAAGACAATCAAAATTAATATCATTGTTGGGATTTCACTCTCTTGTGAAATCTGAAATATCTGTCAGTCCTTGTCCTTGACTTTTTATACTACTGTTTATTATATTTGCTTTTATTATAATTATAATTATAGAGGTATTAAAATACAAGATCAAGGACTTAGAAAATATAACTACTGAACTGTGAGTAGTGGGGAATAAAATATCAATGGTGAAAAAAATAAATTTTCAGGTGTTTTCAATTTTCAAGAAGTATGCTGAACTTAAAACTTAAACATAAACAAGGCCACAAAAATAAGAAGCATCATAATAGTGGACAATGTTACTTTCAAAACGAGAAAATGGAAGTCATATAATGAGATCACTAATGGAAAAATGAACCAAAAATGTAACTAGATCTGATATTGGAGAACAGAAACTTAGTAAAGTGATGGCCCAATAACCAGATGGAAAGGCAACCTTCCACAGGGTGGAGAAGATTTGCTCTCGATAGAATAGAATTTATTTGAGGAAACTAAAGGAGGCCTTTGTTACAAAACAGCCTGATCTGAAATAAATTAGGGAACAGAGAAAGGATAATATTTATACCTTTATTACAGGTGAATATTTTAATTATAATTATAAATACGAGTAATATTGATATTATAATTAAACGTTTTCATAGGTGGACACATATGAATAGGAGCGTTGTTAACTAAGCACGGGAATAGGATATAAAAGAAACTAACTATGACTACAACTCTATTACACATTTCGATAATTATAGTTTCCACAGGTTGTGCGTAAAGCGAGCTACAAGTGGACGGAGCCGCGGGAAACAGCTAGTTCTCATAATATAAACCTTTATTTTATTTTCTTTGAAAAGCAAACAGTTTAATACAACTAAACTTACATGAATTAAAATAGCGCATGTCCATTTAAATTACCTTTATTATATCTGGGGGCTTTGGTGATTCTTGAGCAGTCACTTCTTCATCGTTATTATTTTTCTTAGTAGTTATTAAGGAAAGCGGTGCATCAGGACTATCTGGCCTATCGTCTGGGTTCAGTTCACCACCATCATCCTCTAGATCAGATCCACCATTAGATAGATTATCTTCCGACAAAACTGACATAGGATATCTACCAGGACTTCCTGATATCTGTAAAGGGCTTTTTAAGGAGTTATGATCTTGGGATGCATAACTATCACTGGCTGCCATTAGAGATCCATTTGTAGGACTGTGACTCCTACTATTGAAACCATTTACTCCTAAATGGAGCCCGCCTATGTTGCGAAGTTCAGCGCGCTTTTGAGCTGCGCGAGCGTTTTTAAACCAATAAACTACATTGTTGACATCTAAGGGCTTTCGATCTCTCCTTGATTCAAGATTGTTCAGTTCTTGAACATATTGCTGTATTTGTTGCCGACTTGGGTGTTGATTCTCAGAAAACCACCGCTGCAATTTTGGTAGTTCTAGTTCAGGGTCAAAGCTTGTTCGCATTCTTGTCTTTTGAGTCGGATACTGGCTTTGGACAGTCTGAAGAGCTGGGTGTAAGTGATCAGGTATGGAATTGAGGGTTGGTGAACGATTTTTAGGTCCTGGAGATGGATATCGACGAGGGCTAAACGTTGGCGGACGTGGCGTTACTTGTGCAGTCCACCAAGAATCAAATTTTCGACACATCTCTTCAGATGGCTCATGGCAACTCGGGGGCCCCGGAATCCTTTCTTGTCCTCTGCATATTTGAGCTAAAGTTGCCTGTAACAAGGTTAATTCTTCAAAAATCAAAGTCATCACAAGTAGCAAGTAAGTAAATAAAAAACGAGATACCGCAAACAATTTTAGATGGTTTTAAAGAGGTCAGTCTAACCAGTAACAGATAAGAGATAATTGTTTGAATAAACAGCGAGCATTGTTTCACAGAACATCGCCATTAGATTATGAAAATATTAGGTCGGCTGTTAATGCATGTGTCATGCGCGGCGGGCGGTTCTGACGAGTGGGTGTTTGCTCGGTGGTTAGTGTCTCCTCTCCGCACCGCCGAAACTTCAATCATAGTCTCTCTAAAACAATGAGCGGGAAGGGCGTCTTAACAATTAGCATCCACCCACTTCGTTTTCAACTAGCGCCCCTATACGAATGTAAACTAAGTGCTCCTACTAAAATGTTCCGGCGCTAAGCATTAGAAACAGTAGCCGATGTTTAGGTAGCAAACACGTTCGAAAATAATACGTTATGTTTGGATTTCAAAATGATATTCTCAAACTACCTATAACAAAACCATGTTTGCGTTATGTTACTGCTAACTTGTAGCACGTAGCCTTTTAAAAATCCTAAGAGATTATAATCTCTTCCTCAAGTTTACCCAGCTTCACATTATGCAAGATACTCGACTGTATCACTAGATTAAACAAAACAATGCTGAAGATTACTCCGTCACGGGACTTGTCACTTATCGTTTACATTACAGCTGTTGGTTAATCAAATTTAAAATGAAACTGTGACTATTACACATTGAGATCGCGTCTATAAATCATGTCAAACATGGAATTAGCACAAAGCGCGAGTGATACATTAATCTGCCTCTTTGTTTTATTTCTCAAATAGTGGGGCCATATTTATTTTGAGATATTGTCTTCTGACACGTCACACATGGAAGATTTACCAGAGTAGGCGCCCGCGCCTGATAACCGTTGTCACGTGTAATCCGCCTAAGTACGTAATTCGGTGTGTGATTGCGAACATTTCTTGATATAACTGTTAAGAAAGAACAACTTGAACACAACAGGCTTAATCTTATCTGAAATTGTTGACATAGCGAGCACTTATGCCATCAAGGAATTGTGATATTCTAACCCGTCATTTTAAACCTTGAAAAGTCTTAATACCAATAAGAGTTATTAGCGAAGTACGAAAGTCTCAAAGAAGATTTATGGTATTAAATAAATCCCGTATCGAGCTGTCTCCTTAAAAACTCTTCGATAAGCATTCGAGAGTCTAAAGTTTGTTGATAAAGTTGGAATCGAAGTGGCGCAAATTGGCGTGCGATAAATTACCATAATATCTCAGAGCCGAGTTCATCTGCGTTTAGCTACTAACTTCAGTTGAAGGTGTTTGATTATCTTGCTTTACAACTCCTTTGCCTCATTTGTGGTAACTTCAGTGTTAACTTCAATTTGTGTCTGCTTTGTCGGTTTGTAACTTTTAATGTTAATATAAGGTATTTCAATCGTGTCGTATATTTCTAATTTACATGTTTCATTAACATTCTCTTACGAAGCGTTTATTTTTGCTTGAATTTGTGAAGCCTCTAAACAGGTTTAAATCTCCAATCTCGGAGATAGGACGCAATTTGTTGACGCGATGAGCACCTGCCTCACACGTGGGATCTCCATACATAATAAATTTAATTGAATCACAGCCTCATCCTCGCCTTTATCATATTTTCTAAATATCTTGCGAACGGGTTAGGGCCGGGACCCCCGTCTTACGAACTTGAGCCTTGGAAGAGGGTTAAAAGGAGTTTTAGATGTACGAACGCTTTTGATCTTATTAATACCATAAAATAATGCTTTATAATCTTATTAAAGGCGAGGTTAGCGCTCTGTTCCCTCCTTTCAGCTTAACCGCCTGTTGGGTTCGCGATTTCAATTTGGCGTTCCTGCGACACGATCGAGATAATGACTAATGTATGACTTGTAATATAATTGTGAATGGCTTATCGAGTGAAATAATAAAAGACATACCTATTCGTATCATTGCGCATAACAGAGAAAGTTTTAGTAGGTAAATATCGAATAAGACGAACCTAAAGTGGCAAAAAAAAGATGTTACATTGGATTTACATCACAGTATCTGTGAAATTTTCTAGTTTATTTTTTTATAGATCTAGTATCTATAAAAAATAACAAACTAGAAACAAACAGAAACAATACATAATCACGTCAATATCCCTTGCGGGGTAGACAGAACCGACAAGCTAGTAGTAGTAGTAGCTTTTAGCTAGTCATCTAAAAGAAGAATCCCAAGTTTATAAGTCTATCCCTTAGTCGCCTTTTATGACATCCATGGGAAAGAGATGGCCTCATGGTTTTTTATATTGGTGGCGGGAACCACACGGCACATTATTTTTTATATTCTTCATCAATACTTAGGTATACAAGTTTTAATGTACTCCGATGTCGCAATTTTGTTTTAAAATATATCTTCCTTATTACAATACTAATGCACCCTAATATTACAAAAGAAGCCCACGCAAATACTAGTATCACATAAACAGCATAAAATCATTTATAATGAGGAGAAGACTTACGGAAGAACTCTCGAGATTAGCAATTTTAAGTAGACGTGTCGAGTTTTAGGCAATAATTGGCTAAGTAAACCTACTTCTTTATCCGAACATTTTTTTTTCTTGAAGATAAATCTCATAAAACCAGACCCATATTTTTTTCAGCTATTTAAAAAAATTATCATTAATTCAGCATGACGTCATTATTCAGAGCAGATTTTTGTTGTTTGAACTGCGTTTTACTACAAGACAGCTATTATATGATAAATTCAAAAAAATAAAAAGCACCTTTATCTAAGCAAACCGTAATAGTTTGTAGGTCAGTAAGAAGTAAATAGTGATAAAACACTTAACGTAATGCTATACCTGCTAATAAGACGTCGCCACGTTACAAAAACCTAACTAATTTCATGAATAAAATCATAAATCACTGAAAAACAAAGGTCGTGTTCAAACAGATTTACTTCCAGAGAAAAATAGGAAGTACGTAGGTTAGGAAAACTTTACTTAGGGAATTGCAGGGTTCCCAAAGTCGCAGCTAATAAGGATGATCACCGTAGAATTAACAAGGTTCTTGTGATTGCGGCTGTATGTATACAAACGATTTTAAGCATTTTCATGTTTACATTATGTTACCATTGTATTGTTCGCTAGCTCGTGATTTTGAAAATTTATCGGGTGATGTGAAAGACGACAAATGTTTATTTTAAATTGTGTCCTTTTTAATAAGATTTAGTTCATTTTAGTATTCCCGTGGAGAATAAAAGACCTTATTTCGCTGTGTTAGTGATCTGATTTATATCAGATAAATTGTGTATTTAGGGGTAAAGGAAGAGCTGTGAGATCTACCGGGCCTATAATTATAAAATATTATTATTATAAAATATAGCATCATGAGAGGCTAACTCAATCTGTGTAATCCCGTATATATTTATCCAATATTTATTTATTATTTATGAGATTTATAACATTGGAAGTTAATAGTTGTGGTTGTGGATCGTGGAGCAAGTGGAAATATGTAATCTGTGCGTACCGCTGAGCGAAAAATGAGGTATTTATGTAGGTACAAGTCTATGCATTAGGGGTTATCGGTTAGTGCCTTGTGGTCCCAAGCACTTAAGAATAAGATCACGCAGTCTGTTTCTCGGGCAATTCTTTCAAAGACGACTAATGCTACGATGTCCGGGGATTTCCTTCCAATTTTCTTCATTTATTTTTATTATAGTCCGGTTTTCGGCGTCGATTAAAAATTGCATTCATTTTAGTTCAAATATTCAACAAGGTAGACTGATAGTTTTACGTCTAAAATTAAAAGAACTATACGATTTTGTTTCACCTGAAACTAAGAATAAAAAGAAATCAACTGATTGGTTATTTATTTTACTTAATATCTTTTTATAACAATGGCGGCATTATCGGTTTCTAAATTCAAATTGTCAATTAAACCATTTAAGAACTTTTAATTTTCTTAATACTATTAGCCCATAATTGAATTAAAATAAGAAGGCAGTTCATCATAACTGCCTACATAACAGATTGATATTATAAAAAGGAAAGCTGATTAAAACGTATCTATTGAAATCAGTGAGTGAATCAAAAACGATGCTAAAATAAAGTACTGAAACGTGTATCAATATTTCTTCAATAACAAACGGCAGTGAGGCTGTAAAGGCAGATTAATTACGGACTGGCTGTATCTTAGAGCAAACATTTTCAATTGAAAGCACCCGAGACACAATGAATTTGCGGTAATAAGGGGGTAAAGGTTTAGTACAAACTCATTGTATGCCGCGCGGGGTTACAACAAGATAGGCGTGTGTATAGCGAGAGCTATGCTGGATTAAATGTGACGATTAGATTTTAGCGATGGTAATCGCCAAAAACCAGTTATAACTGCTAATAGTTAGCCTGTCTTAGGCAAAATACTATTAATACTAGGACTTAATTTATTAGATACAAACAAAAAAACAGATACACAAATCTTTTCTCCTTGTAATATTTGTATAGACTATAAATATAATAAATATGTGTCCGAGCCGAAAAATAAAATCAAAAATACCTACCACATCTTTTAGACGAAGTTACCATTTTAATCTCAATTCTATTTTAAAGCCATACAGCTGAGCGTGAACTTCAGTCTTTGCGAGATTGTTCTGCTACCCCTTAACGGATAGAGACGTCATTATATGCATATATGTAGGTACTATATATACGAGTATACCGTAACTATTGCCACTGTCCACTAACGTGATACGTGTGATATATACCGCTATGTTTCATCAAAACTTTACACAGCTATGCGAGATATGCTTATCTTGCGGTGTGGCATCCGCTTTAAGGCGTATTGTATTGCCAACACTGAATGTTGGTTTACCAAGTGTAGCGGACGCGCTTTGTCACGAATTTGGATGATTTTAATACTCTGCTGATGTGATTCGCGTCGACAGGTGTTTTCAGAACAAATGGAGACACAATTCAAAGGATTACTGTCCCGGCATGAAACAAAATGTTTCCATATTTTGTTATGATCCTCGTTACGTAACGGGATAATTGCTATCGAAAACAAATACATATCGTAAATATGAGAAAAGTATAATGCAATTATTCCCAATAATATATTTTTTTATTGCTTTATTGGGCTTTTACTATAACAACTTTAAAGTAAGTTGATCCTACTCTCTAATTTAATAAGTGTAAACAGCCGACCTTCGTAATATAATGGACATGATTACAGATGAAAAAAAAACTAATAATTTATCCAGACCTCACTACAAGACTTCGCACTGTTTACATAGGACTATTCAATTTTTTTAAACTTTAGTATTGGCTCTCACCTCATCCAGTGGGCATCCAGTAGTCATCAGGAGTGGTCGGCTCTGGACCAGAAGAAGTCGTAATAGCTTTTCCTTTATGTCCTGAAGTGGGGTTGGTCTGGGTCTTAAGAGTTGTATACGAAGAGTCGCTACGGTAGTGAGTTCACCTAAGACTTCTCCGACCGTTGCTAGAGGTCTGTCACAGATCCGGTCGAAGGGTAACGGTTTCCAATTATTGATGACCACTGAACCTAAACAAAAAAAAGTTTGATTACTTTTAGAAATTTGAATAAAAATCAAATGAAATCTATTCACTGTTGCTTTGAAAATCCATATAGTCTATCGGATTTGGAACTTAAACAAAGATATCTAAAGAAATGGTCTATACTCATAAGCTGCAGGTGTAGGTATCGAAGAACATAAAACTGAATCAATAGATGTTCAATTCTTCGAAATTGAGTAGTCTTTAACTACTTATTGGTCACATAGTCCAAAAATTTAATTTGTTTGCTTTGGGATTGTCATGCAGAGAAGCCCCTCAAAAAGTATTTTTTTAATGAAATTAGCTTATATATAATATTAATTGTTCGTATTTCATCTCTTATAACATCGGAAAAAGCTTACTAATAAATTGTAAAGTACCTTTGGCCAAAGTCGTTAGCTCAAGAGGAAATCCCAGCCTTATCATGGCTAATGGGACCAATTCTTGAAAGGGCGTGGCGGCTGGGATGATGACGTAGCTGTCTTTCTCTACGACTGACCGGCGTCGATAAGCGCCATCTTCTAACGACGACACCGCTTCTATCACGCAGTGAACGGGAAGGGTTTTACCTTAAACAAACAAAGTACTATGAATATGTGGTTAAGTCATAATTTGCCATTAAAATTTTGGAGTTGAGTTTTCATTAATCATCCATCATCGGCCATTCCATCTTCTTTCTCCTGGCGTTGGTTCCGGTAACTCAACCAATCTGGAGTGGAGCTAGGGATGGACGTTTTGGCCATGATCCTGGATTGAGTGAGTCAGGTTTTTAAACGAAGCCTCATCTGCCTTTGGAACTCTGCAACCTTTGCAGACGTACGCAACCCTTACTGGATCATGGTTATATTAGCTTACGTGGGAAGGTTCAAAACCTTTATCTTAGCAAATGTATTGTATGTATTTCAGCCACTTACGTTTAAGTAAATTTCTTAAAGAGCTAAGTTATAGGTAACTTTACTGTCAACGTTTGCAAGAAACTTCCAACTACTCAAAAATAATTCCTTTTAAATAACTCCTTTAAAAAAATGTACAAAGAAATCACTTAAACGGTCTTTCTCTAAAAGCATCTTAATTATTTATTAAGTTTTCAAGTGAAAAGCAATGCTTTTGACTCGGACGCGCCATAAAAAAGCGGAAAATGTTGAAATAATAATCCTCTATGTCTTGCGCAGTTGGCCAAGAAATCGCTTTGTGCCGTGGCCGGTGCTTTTACCCTACTTCTTTGTGAGCCTCTTTAGCACAATATTAAATAGTTTTTGCTGCCTCGATGCATTTTTGATGCTTTAGTGCCAAGCTGTTGTAAAACGAAAATAAATTTTATTGAAGATGGAAAATCTGCCTTTTCAAACATTATTGAATTTAAATATGAAAATATTTATTTAAAACACTCTTACTCTTGGGGGTTGTAATCTTTTTTATTGATTTTATTAATGGCTATTAGCACTAAGAAATTGAATACAATTTCATAGTATTAATAGAAACAAAAGGTGCCTTCGAAACTGTTATTGAATTTACATAATACTATTCAGTTTTCACTTAACAAAACACCGGTACGCGAAATTATAAATTTTCACATGCTTTAATCTCTTAATAATTCTGGTCGGGCTTCCATGTTAGCTGAGGTTATACAGCCTTTAAAATACCTGGTAATCGCATAAGTAACTTTCAATAGTTTCGGTAAGTTCTTTGGGCTCATATTGCAGGTTGAAGCTATGGTTTAATATGGCATGGATTAGTTAGGTTTAGTGGACCGCCGCCCCGTCCTCTGGTCAGTTTAATCCCTCTATGAAACTATGAAAATAGATATTTTAATAAAGGATTTTCCTCAGTATGTTAAGGTACCTTATTAAGTTGGTAATTTTATTAGTTGATAAAGTGAAAATCATGTCAATATTCCCTATGATTTTTTTGGCATTCGTTTCAGAATATTATTTGCCATAAGTAATCATCTTTTTGCACAACTTTTTTCATGACTCGTTAATAAATTAAAATGAATTTTTAATAACAAAACCTCGTCAAATTAATACAAATTATTCACGACATATTTTGTTAAAATCTTACACAAAATAATATCCGTAACATTATTTGTTTAAAATAAAAGCATTAATGTGGTATTCAGCCATAAGATCTTTTTAGGATCACAATAAAAATAAAGATTTATTTTTGAGATATTTTATCTCACATTGTTCCTTTATATGTAACACTTAATAATATTAAATTTTAATATAAATCAATTCTCTATGAATATAAAACAGACATTTCATCTAGATTGTACAAAATATGTATAGTGGATATTGTAACGTCTTAGTGAAGATTCTCAGTAAGCTTCAACAAACTGTAAAATTTGGGAGTTTCTAAATCTCTGAACTCTTAAGTACACACGAGACCGGTTGTGCGCGCCGTATGAAAATTACCCTCTGCCTGTATTGGGGTCTGGCACAAAACACAAGCCAAAACGTTGATAAACGTTAATAAAATGTTGCAGCAGGAAGTATTTCAAATCAAATCAAATGTCGTCTTCTATCTAAATATTCAACACCTGACATATTTTTTTCTTTAATAAGATTCTGAGCAGATTATTAAGATTGTTGTTCATCTTCTGATTCTTTGTCAGATTCACTGGAGCTGGAACAGTAATTACCAACAATAATAAATGAACTCATCTATCATACAATATTAAAGTTTGACCTGTTCTAAGTGCGTCTTTTCACTGTTTTTAACACTTTTGCAATTGCAGTTATGGAAGCAAAGGTTTAACCCCATAAGTCAACTGTTCAATATATATGTAATCATGTTACTGAATGAAAAACCATTTTCACTTCTTGCATTGACCAGAATTCATCGCTTTCCTTATTTCTTGTTTTGTAGGATGAATGAAGTTAACAACACTAGCTTTAAATTCAAGTTTCTATTTATCTATATTTTCTTTATATTTTTATTATTATATTTTTTTTTATCTATCTTTATTATATTTTATATTTGTAATGTGCATCTTTAGTGAACAATAAAGCATTAACTTACTTACTTATTTTCACAAACAGTTTTTCACTTGGACCACCCGAAGCATGTGGTGGTGCAAATCGCTGCTCGCGAGAATGTTATCGCAAATCCGGCATTAAATTAAATCGTATTAGCGAACGTGTGTGGCGGTTGGTAAGAAAAAAACAGGACTATTTGTAAAAAAACTTTAGAAATCTAAGAGACCACATATTAATTCTCAAAATGGCTAAACCTGACACCAGATTTTTAAGTCGTAGGTATTAATAATACATACTATGCTGAATATCATTAAAATAATGACATATCTGATAAACTACTTTATGCATTTTGATCAAACCAATTTTCTTTTACCAAAAATAATTGTCTACCTTAATATTAATCTTATAAATAACACTAATCCGATAATTAATTATATTTCCAAAAAAATTCCATGTTAAAGGTACATTTTCCATTATAAACCTTTATTGTTCAAATTTTGATAAATAACTAGCATAGAATAGAATAGATTTTTTTGGATATAAGGTATCACTTATTGACGACACATTACTTAAAACTTAAAATAACTAATAGGTACATAATTTTGTACCGTTTTATTGAGTATCTACACTTTCATAATTTTAAAATGTACATATATCTAATCTCAGTACAAAATGGCTGTGACATATTGACGGACAGACAATTCAAACTAAAAGGGTTCTGTTATTACCATTAGTCTATAGAACCTTAAAAAGTCTGGTATTACGCCAAGCCTTTTAAGCCAAATGTGACAGAAGGAGGGTTATGTGTTTCAAGCATTTTTTTAGAAGAAATAAGTAGTTTCGATCACTTTTCTTCAACCGAACTTCCCACGACTTGTTATTACTAATAGTTAGTGTTGTTTATTTTACAACTGTCACAATAATGCTCCTAATCTTGGAGAGCAACTAAAGAAGTCTGGCTACAACGTTTATTAGCGCGTTACATAAAATAGCAATTAGAGACAGTCTAGAGGAAGTGAAGGCTGGAGTTTAGTGGACTTGGTTTTATTCCGCAGCTTCGCTCATGTTATAGCTATTCTAGGTATATAATTTTTCGATAATGAAGCTTAAAATGTCATTTTTAGTACTCAAATATCAACATTGATCAGGATTGAATAATGTCCAACTAGTGTTGAATGTTGATAGAACTTGATGTTTTTAAAAGAGTTTGAAGCGTTAAGAGGTAAAAAAAGCAAATTAATATAATTAATTAGATTGGATTATTTGCCGAAATCAGATTCTTTATAGCTTGCATTTAGCATTATTGGTGCCGTCTCATCAAATTTCAGCAAATCTGTCGAGTAGCTTCAGCTGCGCGTTGATAGATATATATAAGTATACCTCTTTTATTTACTTTTGTCATTCACCTATATGTAGATGAAGGATTTTTTCATATTTTGTGACTAAAGTCACATTTCAGTTCATTTTTAAGATTTCCCGCTTTGCAATATTCATCAACAGTGGGTAAGTTCGAACTACCTTAGAGTGAGATGTCGAGCTTACAGATACGTTTGGAATCAAATTCCGCTTTTCTCCGGGGCTTTCGTGCACCGTGTTCTCTAACACCGATACATAGAAGTAAAGAAAATGGAAGTGCTAATAGCAATAATGACTAATTCTCGTTTAGGTGTTTCTGAATGTAGTCTCATAACTGAAAAAATCACATCTTTTAACTTTCGCATTCCAATGTACTTTCTATTTATAGATAGTACAGATATTAAACGCGCAGTTATCATGTCTTTATTTTATTTCGGATGTTTCCAATCATGTTACAACGATTCGTAGTCTTTATACATAAAAAGTAAAATTTAAACTGATCGCGAGGTTTCAATTCAGAGCAAATGATAAGAATTATTCAAGTTTCACGTATCTAATCTACTAGAATATAAAAATAAGCCAAAGTTAAATTTTGTCACATCTAGGCAAGTAGTTTAATTCTTCCTCTAAGCATTAACAATGAACTGTGAGACGTATGTACTTAACTCGGAGTTAGAACAAGTATTTTGCTAAAAGTCTCATCCGAACATCCAAGAATAAGGAGGTAATTGGGTTCCTCATAAGCCGCTCCTCATGTATTTAGCAACGCGTCTTCAATCAATGAGTTTGGCTTTCAGTGAAGTTTCGTTTGAGTTCACCAAAGTTTGAGTGCTCGTTACGTTTATAAGTATAGCTGTTGCTCAGTGGTTTGCTCTCTTGTGGGAATTCTTAGGAACTCTTTTCTAGCTGCTGATTTTAAATTCAAAAAGTGCAGCAATTACCAAATCGTTAAGAATCCCCTGCAAAAGTTTTTAAGATCAGATGGGACGGGAGCCATTTCGTATTAAATCTGATTTACCAAATACAAGATCATCGACAAAAAGCACCCATTGGAATCCTTTCCAGAAAGTTAAAGATGTAACTGGTTAACGCCAAGAGAATGTCGATAAAAATAAGTTTTCCTCTGATTAAATAACATTGGGTTTGCAAAGGCTGTTGGATTTGCGTGTCCACGTCCATTCGTGAGCGATGATCTATTTAGATCGGATAATCATGGCGTGACGGATGCTGAAACCTACTAAATACATGTCATGCAGTCCCTGTACTCATTGTGTAT
Organism: Amyelois transitella; assembly: GCF_032362555.1. NCBI lineage: Eukaryota > Metazoa > Arthropoda > Insecta > Lepidoptera > Pyralidae > Amyelois > Amyelois transitella. Next base: position 4,236,106 of record NC_083506.1, on the reverse strand, counting down.
GTAATACTTATGTATAATAATGAAAAATATTGCTGTACGCAGTATTCAACAAGATTTATTCTAAAAAATGAATTATCTTCTTTATCCGATGGTCTATTTACAACATGATTTTAATATTAAGTCCCTCGTACACAGCTTGTATTTTGTACAATCTATATCACAAAAATATTTTTTTTATTGTTTATGAATTAAATACATACATGTTTAAAACCAGTGTTCTACCAACGCAATCATTAAAATAAAAAATGTGCTGTGGTATCATCTTTTACTTACTTATTATTATGCAACATGACAAAATTCATTTGCCTAATCCTGTTAGAATTATATGACTATACAAAATTAGGTTAGCTTTATTAGAATATATAATGAGTTAATTATTTATAAATCATCATCACCAATTTGATTTTTATCAAAACGATTAATGACTTTTTAAACGAATTATTTAGTGAACGTGTTTCTCTTCTTATTATGTTTTTATGGAAAAAAGCCATCAAACTAAACGTGGACTTTCGGATCTTGTGATTAAAGGCTTTGTCTACCATATAAATTGTAAAGACGTGATATGTGCATTTAAGCAAAATGATCAAACTGAACATATTACAAACTTATGAACCACATTTCTTTTTCATAAATTTTATGTTTCAACATAGTGCCTAGACTTCAGAATCTTCATGAATTATTTGACAATTATTAAGCGATATATAGTATCCTATAGTAATGAATAAAAATTTTGAATTTGAATTTATTCCAAAAAAAAGTTGCCTTTTCTTCAAAAGTATAACGACTTTTATGTATAAAGAAATATATAGTGTAGGTTAAGCTGTGCGTATCAACTGACCGTCTAGGAAGGTAACATGATTCTTAGGTCTTAGCCGCGCTAAGTTCCTAAGCCCTGCAGACTTTATTATGCTCTAGCAGAGATTTAACTTTACAATACCTTGGATCAAAATCAAAAGTATTTGTTTAAATATGGCTTTAAATAATAAGGTTTGTACATGTGGTACGGCCATATAATAAAATTATAACGAAGCATTGCCAACAATCTGATATCGAAATGAACTAACTTAATAATGCATTATCAATAAATTAATGTGAAATAAAGAGTAGCTACGATAATATTATTAATATTATCTAGATAATAATAACATATTTTTATAGATCGTACATTCAGCTGGATGGCTTAATGATGGAATTGAGATTCAGATAGCTTGCTATTCCATCGCTTTAAAAAACAAAAATCCCACGTAAGTAAGCAAGACAATCTAGGGGAAGCCATAGATTGACTTTTATTTTCTACATGGTTAAGTAAAGCATTAAGTTTTTCCATCGCTACCGCACTATCATAGAAGCTAATGTATATTGGTATATCTGGAAAGGCACACGATATGTTCAGATCATATTTTGAAAAATCGTAGACAAATAGTCAAAATAGGTATACATCAAAGTTCTACCAGTCAAATTGATTTCGGTATCCCACAAGGTTCAATATTGGGTCCACTTCTGTTCCTCATATATGTCAATAACATCCAACACATAGGCCTAAATGCAGATATCTCTCTCTACGCAGACGACACAAGTTTATTCTATTACGGTAATTCAATTACCAATATGATATCAAAAGCCCAAAAAGACTTGAATAAATTAAATAAATGGTTCTTGTCAAATTTACTTACAGTAAATGCCGATAAAACAAATTATGTCGTATTCACTGCAAAAAACAAGAAATTAAGTGAACCAATACAACTTAAGATAAATGACATAGAACTTAAACAAAAAACTAGTGAAAAATATCTTGGACTCAATTTGGATCACTACCTTAACTGGAATAAACATATAAATTTAATCAAAGCTAAACTAACCTCATTAACCGGTTATTTGCGTGGAGTAACAAATTGCCTTCCACATAAAATAAAACATCTAATTTATAACTCCCTAGTAAAACCGCATATAGACTATTTGATTGAGATCTGGGGTACAGCAAACCAAACTAATTTAAAAACAATACAAGTAGCTCAAAATAAACTTATAAAATGTCTTTTTAATTATGACTTCAAAACACCTACTGTTAATATATACAAAAATACAAAAATAATGACAATAAGGCAAACATACTTATACTACACATGCCTGTTAATATATAAAATTATAAATAACCATGTCCACACACTAATATCTTTCCGTAGAAAAAGTGAAATACAAAAAATCAAACTACGCAGCGCAAACCATTTAATACTACGCACTCCAAGAACAAACTATGGAAGATTTAACATACAATATGAAGGAGCGAAAATGTATAATAACCTACCAAAAGAGATGAAAGGAGTAAAATCAATAGCTATTTTTAAAAGAAAACTAAAAACATATATACACGATTTTTATAATTAACAAACTTACATCACCTTGCGGAAAACAAACAAATATAATATTACAAAAAAAAAAAAAAAAAAACTAAATTCATTACTGACACATCTAGAATAAAGTAATCCTTGTGTTGCCGGGCGCGATCGCATGCAGTCGATGACGAAGACGACGTCACTCCGTAGCTCCGTAGATCTACCCTACTATTTTTTTTTTTCATATTTATTATTCTATACCCTCTGTGTCGAGGCATATTGGTTTTTATATTAATATTTATTTTGTATAAAATGCATGCCCATACTTTATATAAATATTGTTTTCTCAGTAAGTGATTTATTTTATGTAAATCTTATGAGAATAAAGTTATTCTAAACCTAAACCTAAAAAACCTAATGTAAGAAGTCATTACAATTACAATTTCAGTGAGACCTAAACATTACTATTTCGGTCTTTATTCTCCAGTCTTACCAAGATCCCCGTACCACATATGTAATCACTACTGTATTCTCAGGATAGCGTATTTGCATTGTTTAGTTTCGTATTAGACCGGGGTCCGGTGAAAGTTCGGACGGTAAAAGGATTAGGGCAGGTGTTAGCCATCCGTCCGCCGTGTACTAAATTAAGGCGGATACTCACATTGCGCCAGACGCTGCGTGGGACAGCGCTGGTGTAAGTTGGACTGAGCGCTTGCACTAGTAACTACATACATACATATGGTCACGTCTATATTCTTGCGGGGTAGACAGAGCCTTTCTTGAAAAGACTGAATGACCACGTTCAGCTATTTGGCTTAATGATAGAACTGAGATTCAAATAGTGACAGGTTGCTACCCAACGCCTAAAAAAGAATCCCAAGTTTGTAAGCCTATCCCTTAGTCGCCTTTTACGACATCCATGGGAAAGAGATGTATAGTAGTCCTATTCTAAGTTGTATTGGTGCCGGGAACTACACTAGTAACTAGCATAATGTTTATACCGAAAAACGAAATCATTCACGATTCAAAAGAAGAGTGTAACTATCATATTTTTAAACGTTTTATCAGTAATAATTAAAACTTAAATTAATTATTATAACTTAAACATTATTATACTTAACTTTTATACTTAATTATACTTAACTTAAACATTATTTCTTTATTTTACCCCATTATACTATTATACTTAACTTAAACATTATTTCTTTATTTTACCCCATTAATTATATATGAAAAAATATCCTTCCTCCCGGTTGAATATTCACCACTCTGGAGTGTAGCCCAGGGTATGCCTTTGACCATTGATCCTGGATGGACGAATGTATATGAATGAATGTTTGTCAAAAAATTGTTACCAAGCTAACAGAATATTTGTTAGAGTTTCGTCTTGCAAATATAGAAAACAATCTTGTAACTATACTAAAACAATTTCTGAACTCTGATTATAGTTTTATCTACCTAGACTGATAAATTAACAAGAGGAATAAAGCATTTTGGATTTGTTACAAATCAAAGTATTAATTTTTTTTTTTAAATGATCATCTTAGGTCCCCTAGTATCTAAGTATATTACGAATACGGGCCAGTCGCTAGGCCAATGTGAATAGCAATATTTAGACTGGAGTGACAGGCTTAGTTTTAATGCAGCTGTAATCAATGTTGGCGCACTCGTTTTTAGTGGGTTTAGTTTAGTTTCGTTTGCTATCTGGTGTTGTCATAGTCGAGACATTTTAAATAGCCAGAGACAGTTTTGTTTTCAAAGAACCTAAGTATCAAATAAATTTTTAAGTATTAGATAAATATATTTTGAATACAATCACCATTTAAATATTAATAAACTGTTAATTTTTCTTTTAATCTTAGACAAAAACTTTTTTTATCTGATAAATATGAACAAAATGATTTATGGCAAATAAAAATACAACATAATATAATCTATATCCTTAGTTAAGATTATGCACAAAAACAGCCTGATTGCATTTTGCAATCTCTTCAAAGCAATAGATAAGTATTGTGTTTTATCCGAAATACGAAAACATTCCAACCCCGACCGAAATTTAAATAAACATAAGTTAATTAATACGTGAAAGATCTAAACGACACAATTTTCCATGTAACCATTTCACGCCCGCCAGCGATTTGTATCTAAAACGCCTTTAATTAATTCTCGGGGACGTCACGGCACAACACATCATTATCTTGGTGTTTGCGGGAACACAAATGCGTTCCGTGTGTCACCGCCTTTGTCCTACCCCTCCCACGTCCCCCGTCAATCGTTAACACATTTACCTACTTACGACTGGGTGAAAACTTGCAAAACGAACATTGTCTAACAAACAATATAGCGCCGGCGTGCTTATCGACTGTCAAAGAAGTTCAAAAGCGCGGTTTAGACTCCCCGTCTCGTTTGTCACTTTTCACCCCGAAGCCGCGATTGTGCAAATAAATGTCTTTTTAGAAGGTACGTTTTGTCTTTTTAATTGACATGTACGAAATTCAACGTTCATTTAATCTTTATTGAGTTTCATCTATCTGTTCTCCTTATCTTTTCTTTGAATTATAAATATAGATTATTATTTAAATTTTTCGCATTCCCAGTTAAAGTCAAAAAATCTGACACTCTTCTTTGAACCACCTTTATAACTGTACAATGGGTTTAAAAGTATTTTCAATATTTGGCTATACCATGCTTTTATACAACTTTTTTTGCATATAATGTAAAATATTTGTACCTGAATTTACAGGATCACTTCCTAAGTAGATTTCTATTGTTATTAATCTCATTTGCGTAATAAAATCTGTGCGTTAGTGTACGGCAAGGTGTGATCCGGCCCTGAAATGCTTACCTCCGACGATAATCCTGTTAGGTTAAGAAGGTTTCTACATATTACGTGCTTTGCTACGCCTTAAGGATTAAACGCGACGTGTACGCATAACTCGATACGTATTGTTAGGGAAGACTGTGTGCTGCTTATACCAAGAAAATCCGGACAAATTAAAGTATTATTTATTATTCTTAGTTGACATTACAATTATAGTTTTCTTAAGGCATATTACACTAACAATCGTTGTTAGGACAATGGTTTTCTCACGAGAACGATAGATTTTTGCGGACTTTAGACCGGTTTTCAGTATTGTATATGTGTACGAAATTTCATTGAGATTTGTCAAGTTAATAAAACGTTATGAAATACAATCAAAGACATTTAACATTAATAAGTAGATATAAATGGGAGACGGTCTACAAATATTACCAGTTAATATACACAATTTAATTAAGCTAGATTAAGCATACCCATCAAATACTAAACGCAGAGAAATATCCGTCAAATATAATCCCAGAATTTATAGATTCATTATTCGGTAGCAAGCCTAGCTAGCGAGGCTTAAGCGATTACCAGCCAAAGATGCAACAGAGATTTCTAAGTAAAGCTGCCTTGACAAGGTGGTCATCGCAAACCCCAAATCTTACTGGACAATGAAGACAAAGGGCGTAAATTATTCAGAGCAAAACGAACCTTAATGTCTGGTGGATACGATTTGTAAATATTTAAGGGTCTAAGACGAGTTTGCTTGAGAGAGGAGTCTAGCTAAACCTACGAGCCCGGGTTGGGCTGTAAATAATTAATCTGCGATGTGCGTCCACGGTTAAGTAAATCCTTTGGCGATTTACTCGTAGGACCGGCGGGAGCGAGTTTCTTGTTGGTTCTGCTATATGGAAGTGTCTAGTAAAATTACAAACTGAAAACAATATTGGATGAAGACGTAAACTTTTATGCGTGATTAATAATGCTGAATAAATAGTAATGTGGAACCTTGTAAGTTTTCAATAGGGATTTTACGAATTAAGATGCACCGAATACTTGATGACATGTCATTGTTTTATTGCTATATTCTCTACCAGTTGAGCAACGTAATTTCCGCTTGTTTATTTTTATAATATAGACAATCAATAGATACCCATAAAAAAAACTTAAGTTTAAGATAAGTATAGAGTTAATTATGTAAATAAGTAATAAAATAAGGTTCGTCACCTCAAAAGCAAACCTGACGCAAAGTAAAAAGCTTCTTTTTCGGCTGATAGAAAAATAAGTACCTAAAGTTTATTTCACATATTTTACAACAGCTTTAAAAAATTCAACTGACTTCAAACAGACACAATAGATGTTTAAAATAGGAACCGTTATTTTTTATAGATAGTGTTGTACCTTACGGTCAAAGCCGCCCTAATCCATGCCTCAATCCGCGTCCGCAAGACGCCGCTTGTTGCTAGTCGCAGGGCTTCCCTATTTCATACAAGACATTGTTTGTTAGTTAACAAAGAGCAACTAGGATTTAAAATAACAATTTTAATAAAGTTATTTAATACGAAATTTATTTTAATTTAATTTTTTCTTTGATAGGTGATTAATTCAAGTAGTCCTATATATGTATTTATGACGTCAAAATACTCGTAGTATAATAGAACTAAGTGCCATCGAGGGTACTCTTAAAATTTTATAGCTAAATTAATTATTTTTATAATAATTTCTAAAGCTTTTTAACATATGCTTGTTACATATTTGCAACGGGTAATGTGGAATATGAAATTATAACTCGAGATTTAAAATCACTTAACATTTGAAAAAATAAAAAGCTTTTATTAGTCTAGTAGAATGTTAAACAAATTTCCATTCCCTGATCCCTAAAAGTTAACTGGAACTAATTAAGCTCACTAACTCGATTGCGACGAAGCCTACTGGATATTGGATTAGAACATTGTATGTATCCAACTTTGCATCCATATTAATGTTGAAACACTGCTAACTTTGTCTGAAATCACTTTTCGACTTTCCCTACAGTTTGTTTAGGAAATGATTTAATTTCATCCGAAATTACCTAAACTGTATTAGATCAGGTACCTATAGCTATTTATACGTTTGAAACGTTTTGAGTTTCAAAACTTATTCACCTGGAAGTCAAAACTTCACAAAAGTCATACAACGTACTTTACCTTACATACATAATTAGTTTCTGAAAGTTCACGAGAAAGAAATTTAGTTACGACAATATTCCAAAAAAACATAAGTTTTTTTATGTCTGACAAAGGTAAAGTATGGCGAATCAAAATCTAATAAGTATACTTTCCGAAATGAAAATGGAACCATGTTGTTTAAAAACTACTATAAAACTACTATTCAAACGATCTTAAAAAATACAACAAGTATTTTTTCAGTTCAGTCATTAAAACTATCTCTCTATCTTCTAGTTTAACTTAATATTTTTGCGACATCATGACTGTGAAGTTCACTTTGTTAAGCATATAAGCTTATAATATAAAATACCAATTGTTCATTAGGGGCAAATAAACCTACAGCTAAAATAATAACATTAGGCCCATCAAAGGTTTATCAAAGCATTTAAATATTTCATTAACTAATTCTTCGTATTAGCTCACGCAAACTGTATTATTGGAACCAAATAAGTACATTTAATGAACGCATCGGAAAAGTTAAAAGCCAGTTAGGCCGCGCTCACACTCGCCCACTAATTACCGCCGTAATACCGCGCAGTGTGAACGCGGACTTAGCGGAATTATCGCCTAAATTTGTTCTAATGTTTAGTTGTGGCCGTCTGGTCATTAGCTGTTGAATTGCATGTTATTATTGCAACAGACATATATTTAATCTATAATTGTGACAATGGCCCTATAATTTAAATAATCCAAACTTAATCAGAATCATTCCCGTGGCGACATCTATATGCCACAAGTCTCAAAAATAAAATCGCGCGACGTTAACAGTCAAAAGAGCAAAGTCTTAATCGCGCAAGCAAAGATTTCACGGATTGGTGCATATATACAACCTCCGACGCGATGTCGTCGGAGCTGCGGTTCCCCAGGCATAACACCTAGCCTCGTGGAAGATCTTCCCTTTCTGACGGTCGAGCCCGAACTATCGCTCCCGCTACAATTCCCAAAACTGTTATAAAATCCCAAAATATTTTTTATTTAATGTGAGTAAAAATAACAACCAAATGTAAAAAAATTGAGAAATTATCTTTTATTTAGTGCCGAATTTGAAAATTAATCTACTAAACGCAATATGTAAGCATCTCCTTTATAAACGAAGCACATTTAAACCAAATCATTGCGAAAGTATCAATGCTTTTATAATTTTCTTTGCTGTTAAAAAGGCTGCATATTGTATCGCTCATTCGAGACTCATTCTATAATGGATTTCCATAAAAGTATATTCCAAACTTTAATTCAAGCATCCGCCAAACGAAATTGCGTGATGAACGCTAAGCCCCAAAATGTATCACACAGACACTCGATTTAGTAATTAATTTTACCGCGCGAAGTGCTCTAAATGCACTTGAAACTATGATCCTCATTAAAATGGGAAATAGGCGACTATTCACTTTGCTATCAAATATAATTTTGGCTTCTAAACGCAGGCGTAATTACGTATTTTGCCAAATCCGATGAACGAACTGAATTTGCGTTTATTTGTATTGAGTACGTGAATATTATTAACGGTGCGAACGTAGGATTTTAATATCTAAATTCTAAAATGTTCAACTCAGTTTATTAACATGCAGTCAGGAGTTATTTATACGGAAAACCCGAACAAATTCCGAAATAATCATAATGATTGTAGAACATACATTTGTAATCATAGATACTCATTTGTTTGACACAACTTGGTATATTTTAAGTCAAATACAAAAAACTCCATCCACATATAAAGCCATTCTCATAACTGCATTTTTCATTAATGAAAAAAGGAGACTATTATTAAAGCATTTCATAATAGGTAACGTGGGCATACTCGGAATGACAATCCAACAAAATAAAATAATCAGTGGCGATCATTTTCATTCGGTCTCGGCCGGCCCCGGACGCTCAATTTTTCGCATAACGCACCGACCGATGAAAACACAAATTAATCTGCTCATTTTTTCGCATGCAATTTTATATCATTGAGCCCAAATATCCGAATTCGATGCAATTCGCGACGCATAATCCCGTGTCACAATGATACGTTACGGATTATTCCCGTTTCGAAATTAATTCGTCAGTCATAAAAGTAATGAATTAAGGCAACTCTCTACTGAATGGACACTGAAGATAATCAGGAATTGCATATTTTACTTTAAATGAATAGGTATCAATTTGTTATGGCTTCAGTATTGAACTGGACTGATATTCTAGGTACCATAGTTAATTAATTTTCCTTAGCTATTCATATAAGTAAGTAGTTGCATGTATATTGATTATAATGTTAAAATATATAAAGGTCACGTTACTATATCAAAGTGGCAACATCGATATGAAAACATAGACAAGAGTGCGGACGAGGGCTGTGTCGACGCGATATCCAACACGGGTTCGGATTAAGCGACGTCAAATCCGGGATTAAGCAGGACTGGGATAAAACGGCGGGCGGGATCGCCTGGAACCCGGGTCAGCGGGATTTCGCCGGGCAATAAAAGTGTCTGCAGCCGATTTAGGCTGAGCCCGCAGGCAATTCGGCTCGGCTACCAATTGCTAGGTAATTTCGGCGTGCGAGCGCGATCTGTCCGCACAAAGCCGCTCTAATGCCCGCCAATGGGATTAGCCTAGTGTCGCACTGCCCTAACAATTTATTGGATGGAATCAGACGTCTAAATTAACCCCGCCATGACTGTTATATTTATCAAATCGGATAACAGGATTCTCAAAAAATATCGATCACACTAATCGCTTGAACATAAAACACATTCGGATGTCGATGTGCACTCGACTAATCAAAGTTTTTCTAAAGTAAATCCCGTTCGTTTGCAATGGCCGTCGTTCAACCATTATAGAGGGCCCCACGCTAATCCGGATTGGAGATTCATTAGGGCGAGATTATACTCTATTGAAATCTGGCTTAAACGAGCGCACGAGCGGAACGACTAGCGGGGCGAAGTGCGGTGCGGCTTTTTGTAATGACACGTCTCGCAGCTCACACTCGCATACGAGTATCTAGTTACATTCTAAATTCAAACTTTAAAATTAAAATAAATGTTTTTTTTTTATTTGGAATTGTTATTTGAACCTTGATTGATTAAAGAGATGTTCCACTATGAAAATATTTGTAACCCGAAAAATATTTTTTTGGTTGGTTATTTTTCCTATAAATTTTAAAATAAATACATTCACGTCAAAATTATAACACTAAACAAAAAGAAACTGTCGTTACATAATTTTCCAATTACGCTTATTAGACCTATTACCGAATAACTCCAAATATTTGTTTGTATGTATTCGCCAAATGGTGAGGCGCATTAACCTTATTGGATAAGTCGAGGTATACATCAAACGGTGGTAAACAAAACGCAAACACACATAAAAGGCTGTATGTACGTAATTACTGTGATATTTCATTCAATATTTCTCTGGAGATAAGGGGGACTCCGAATGTAGTATGAGAGTGTGTTTATTGAAACAGGTAATTCACCCTGCATTACTTATGTCGTAGGTTATATTAAAAGATCTATTTTTCTCAAACTTATAGCTGATTTATCATTAATCAGTATGATTAATATAAATATTTACTTCAAAGTGCAAAGATTTTTGGCACTTTAGAAAAAAGATGACTAAGGGAAAGGCTAAGAAACTTGGGATTTGTGTGCAATGGGCTAGAAACCAGTCACTATATAGAATCTCAATTCCATTTAAAAAATTCAAAGAGTAACAAAAATACAGACAGAGTTACTTTCGCACTCGTATTATTAGGGAAGTAGGGATAGTAACATTAACATGAAGATTGAACAAAAACTCAACACTTAATCGTACTAAGGGGCTTATCTCTTTTTGTGCGTCCGCGGATTAAGCCCCGTCGGTTTTATCTCGAATAAAATATTTATATCCCACATAAACAGTAGGCCCAACACTCGTGCCGGATTGGGGGTAAAATAAAAATAAAAATATCTATTTGATATTACGCAAAAAATTACGAGTCTTCGAATATTAAATTACATTGATTATTTCAACGCACACACATACATATGTCACTCCTTAGTGAGTAGCACTAGCCAAGTAGCCAATAGTCATAAGACTATTATTTTCTTTACGCACAGTAACGGTCAGTTAAGGCCGCCTTATTAATTTAAAATTCTTCTTTAAGGCGATGGGCTAGCAACCGGTCAGTAACTTCAATTCCATAATAAAGTCATACAGCAATAGTTTTATCGAGACTGTTGACTCTGAATAAAGACGTGATTATATGTGTATGTGTATGAATACAAATAATAACCAACTTTCCCCCATCACCTGCCAATATCTGATCGCCGGTCGGATTTTCAATTAGGTCCAAATATAGAATTAAGAGATATCTTTACCCAGCTGCCAAGAAACATGTTGTGTTATGGACATGTCGATTGAGAGCTATCTTCAATCAGGAATCCTGACACGGATTCGTATGGAAATTTGTAACTTTCACTGTTTTCTGCGAAATGTATGGTATTGATGAATAACAAATGCTTAAAATGGAAGATTTTATATTTAAAACCTAGGTTCATACCAGTTTTTGTAAAAAAAAAAAAAAAAAAACAAAATCAATTTACTGAGAAATTTTTCACTTGTACATGGCGCTGGTATCTGAATCAATGCATCACGCTTTTAGTCGAACACCTTAACCGTTGGACCACCGACTCTCTTAAAATAACTATATCGATGACGTAATCACGGCGTTGTCAAGCAAACCAACCAAAATAACAAATGTTTAGCCACATACAATAGTCAACCCCTACGGTAGGTCGCGGTATCACCCTGCAAGGTTCATTGACTACCTCGTGCTAACCCCAAAAACAAGTGAATATTGAAAAATAAACTTTATCCTTACAAGTTAAGGGATATATTCGCATATGAGAGATAATCTGCCCGCTCTCCACTGCTAGGAAAAGATAAGCCGAAGGATTAGTTCGGCGTAACGGAAAAAAAGAATAAAAAGCAAACTCGAATCCTGATTGAGTTCAATACTTTAATGCGACAGGGTTTTTCATATTTATCCATACTCATATTATAAATGCGAAAGTTAGTTTACTTGTTTGTTGTTTTTTCACGCGTTATCTACTAAACCAATCTTCTTGTACTAAATAATAACAATATAAAAATTTATATCGTACCTATAAACTTACATTACCTCTTTCCTAGAGAGATAGGTAGAGATTACATCTTTTGACCTTTCAGATGCTGAATCTGATCAGATCAGATCTGTCAAATTTTACCAAATAAAGTTCGTCTTGGTCTTCCCTTTCCAACGCTAATATTACCTAACCTACATTTGTGGACATTCTGTATCAAATCAAAGGGTCAAATCAAAAAGTAATACTAAACAGTTGAAATTGAGCCCTAAACACTAACCACTTAAGCTCACACGGAAAACTCAAAATAAAAACAAAAATCTTCCTTTGTAGTCTATGAAATCAACGCTATACTAACGACTGAACCTATGAAACCTCCCTGAAACTTGTCATATATTCTTACGGGGCATTTAATGAACATTATCCTTTCTCCGGGAGAGAAGCCAGTTTTTATATATGTATGTACCTTAATTTAAACACGGAGTAAAAAAATTAATAACAACAAATTTCAACAACATTTTTTATAGCGAATTGCATATATAAATATTTTTATGCACACGTATAGAAAGATAAAAAATCATTATGAAGGGACGGGCGAGAAAATCCCAAAAAAGGCCGGCAGTGGCGATCCCGTATCCGGGATTTCGTTTATCCCGTCTTACTGTAATCCCTCGCGCTAAATACCTACATGCTACCTTTATACTCGCGTTATATTTTTTTTTACTAAATTGAAAAAAATTATTAATAGCTCTGTTCTTGTTTTTTTATTAAGCTTTAAATAAAACCTATATAATACTCTCGTTCACATTAATTCATAGAAATATGACAATCATTAGTGTGTGAATCCTCCACATTACATTTCTTCTATATAGGGTCACTGGGGCGTTAAAAAAAGTCTACAAATCTCATTTAAGTAGTAAATAAATATTATTAAAATGAAAGAAAAATCATACTTATAGTAAAATTATGAATGAACTTAAATAATTTTTTTTCTCTATAAAGTTATGATTTCACATTCCACAAGATGATTCCCATGAATAGCTTTAGAAACATAAGTATTCCCACGGGAATAACGTCCTTAATAAACGCTTCTTCAAAATAAAAGAAATTAAAAAGCTTATATTCAGCCGATAAATCATAATGACGTTACAAAAAAACAACCCTACTAAATTTCCCAGTACATTTCGCCTTTTACTCTAATCCCAATGAAAACATGGAGTGGATTTGAAAATCTTGCAAAGCAGTGGATCCTTTAGCCAACGCGTGTGTAGAAGACCACTTGGCGCGGTCCGTTGAGATAATCTCTCTGCCTATCCCTTTCGCACTCGCAGGTGTTGTGAGCAAATCCTCGTCGCGTCCCTCTCTAATCCCTTATTTGAATCTTATCAGATCTCAGGAGATATACCGGTCGTCCGATGTGTGCATGTAGTTGTGGATTTGTACGGTAGGGTTGAACGGTCATATTTTTTAAATGTTTTAGAATTATGTTCCCATATCGCATGCGCAATTATCTCTCTATCGCATGCTCACGAGCCTTAACGCATTCTTAAATCATCAACCTGATTGTGATATTTATGTGGATGGATGGAATACGGTTATAAGACAATTTTTACTATTTTGTGAGAAAGGTGAATGTTGTTCAACTTGTTTGTTTCTGTAAGTAACTTCTTAGTTTCTGCCCATATTATACTTTTTCTTAGTCCTTCGTATTTGAAATGAAGACTGTCATGATTATATTTTGTTATATAAGAATTATTTGTTAAATACTTTAAGAGGTGTACCTACTGCGACCGTTGTATTATTAGCGTAAATAAATAAATATATAATAAATGTTGCATATATAAAATGTGCATACAAATAAAATCTTTCTCAGAGGGAATCCTGTCTAGCCCATAAGGGATAAAGACGTGATACGCCTTACTTTGGGGATAGCTCAGTGTGTTAAATATGTATGTACTACTTAAATAATAGTCAAGGTTTACAAATTAAAAAAACAACATTTTCCTCAAAACTACTACCTTACAATTTGGGCCGTAGTCCGATATTTACAGCCCTGGAACGTGGGTATACATTAAAGTAGCGTCCACACTGAATCCGCGATTAATGGCTTTGAATACACGATTGAAGCTAAATTTATGTTTCTGTAGCGTGTCACCCGATTACTGCCAGTTGCCCTGATGTGTCTTGAGATTTCTGCATTAAAATTCATTCACCGGTGTTTTTTTTTTTGTTGCGGATTAAAATTCACGTTACAATCCGGCTTATAAACATGGGATTGTTCTTTCAGGCAGTAAAGCTAACAACCTGTTACTGTGTTAATTTCGTTAAAGTTCACCACTGCATGCGTCTGCGTCTGCTGGGTTGTGAAAGATGATAAATTTAACAGCATTTAAAGGTGTGATTACGGATTGAAACACGCGAAAAGTTGTGTGTAATTGGAGTGAGTGAAAAACTTCTTAAATTGTGCCGCTGTTTTAATATACATTAAATATTGCAGATTTCTCTCTGAACCCTAAAATGTATATTGAGTTTGTGTTGGTATTTACTACTCGAATTATAATAGACAAAAGATTTAAATCATCAATGCAACCCCTTGCAATTTTTTCATTAATTCAGTCATTGAACCGGTAACCATATTTTATGGAGGAAACAGCTCGAATTAAAGGCTTATTTCTTGTGCGTAATAAGATAATATTACTAACCCTTTGTAGAGATTAAGATTTTGTTAAGGGCGCGCCGTAAGCCCAGTCAGACGAGACCCCGACGATTATAAGGAAAGGGCCTTTTGCGATCACTTCTATGGTTTTAATTTAACGATACTTTGAACAAAGACTTGGATGAAATAAAATTAAAAAATATTTCACATTTTTTCCTTCTAGACTAAAATTTTAATTTTGTCAAGGTATGCTAGTGAACATCTTTATTTGTAAGTCAACAATAATTTACTTATTCTCATACAAATTATTTATTTATAGCTTATATATATATCAATGTAAGCATACATTTATGTATTTTGTAGTCTCTGCCTACCCCTCCGGGAAAGAGGCGTGAGTTTATGTATGTATGTAAGCATACACTAAATAAAATAAATAATTATGAAATAATACACGCGCTTTCAATAGTCAAACTAGGAAACCATCCTAAATTAGCCAAATCCATCCATTACACTTTATTATGAAGGTATCATAACACTGATGAACACCTTCTTCTAATTCCTTCAAAAATAAGCTTAATAAATTCTTTCTCGAGTCTTGAATTGGTTTTGAAGTTTATTTAGAATATATACATATTTATATATTTTCTTTATTTATTTATTTGTATTTTACGTATATAATTGTTGTGTCTTATCCTTAGATAATTCTAGTAAAAGAACTGTTGTTCACCCTTGCCTCAATTTTGTTTATGATCCTCTTACTGTCAGGTTGGCTGGAAGAGATTCCACTTAGGGATAAGCCCGCCTTTGTACTGTACTGTTTTTATTTGTAATGTACTCCTTTAGTGAACAATAAAGCATTTACTTACTTACTTACTTACTTACTGATTTACGAGAAAAAAATGGAGAAAATTCATAGTCATAGCTACTTTAAAAAAACCGAAATTATCTACACCAGATAATGATAGATAACTAGCCCTTTACTTGAACCTGAAAGACGAATCCCCAGTTTATAAACAATACTTAAACAAACAAACCTATGAATAAATACACCAATACTTACAAAACAAATGTATTCCCTTGACCGCTTCCTCGGGTATAGCCGTACAGACGCAACAGCCCGCGTGTGTCGCCGTAAGCCTAATCTTGACAAATGGTCGGGATCATCCCTCGCACGATTATTTGTCCACACGACTCCACCGCTACGATTTTTTATCGATTGATCAGAGGCTCAGCTGATTGCCTCTCTCTGTTGTTGCCGCCGGATTAAAGATACACACATCGATATGAACTCGCCTTTAAAGCCAAATTAAAGTCCGACACAAAGGAATAATCATGTAGGATTTGCATCATGATACGCGCACATCGAAATCGGAAATCGAATGTCAGTTTTTTAAAGATACTCTTTAACCGGTTTGTAGTTTTTAATTTTATTGGCTTGTAATAAGGTTTATTTGGCAATGAGTTGTGCAATGGGATGTGTTTGTGTGCGTTAAGCCGAGTGCATGCCTCAAATTGGGCTGAAGAGGAGATTATCTTTAGGTGATTGATGGAGAAGTCTCCCCCTGCGTCTTAAGCACGTGCAGTCATTATATTTATTGATAAGACTTAGTTAATTAGTTTAGTAAGTAGTTTGTCAGTTTCATAAATTTTGTCGATATGTCCGTCAATCAGTTAGTCACTGAACTCTTTCATTTATTTAAGATTTTTAGTTGAACCAACCTTATCAAAGTATCCCGAGTTCAAATCCCGGTCAGGGCGTCATGAGAAAAAAGTTTATCTGATTGTCCTGGGTCTTGGATGTTTACTATATAAGTACTTTTTATAAAATATAGTACCGTTGAGTTCGTATCTTGTAACACAGGTTTCGAACTTACTTCGAGGCTAACTCAATCTGTGTAGTCTGTCCCGTATTTATTTAGTAACCTTATAAAACTTTAATAATAAGGTAAATAGGGAATTGAATTCACCTGAAGTAGCAACAAAGATGTCGGACGTAGAGGTGGGCACACATGTAGCTAAGCAAGCCGGATGAGCGCCGGATTAGGCGCCGGCGGCTGCCCACGGCCCGGATTCCCGGATACATCTCCTGCGGGATTACCGGGATCCGGATTTTGTTGAATAACTTGCAAAGGATTTTGGCGTTATGTGTTTAGATGTAATAATATAAAGTTACGTGAATATTAATTGATATTCCGTTAAACATTGTACTTAATGTGATTAATGCGATCAAGTGTATAAAATATTAGTATAAACACCTAAAAAAAAATTGTTGATTTAATCATCCAAGTGATAAAATACCTATTAGTATAAACACATAAAAAAAAATTGTTGATTTAATCATCCAGGTGATTTACTATTAGGTGATTTCAGGACACAATAATGTGTATTTTTATCACCCGGGTGATATCACCCCCTACCCTATAAGCAATAGAAACTTAGGTGAGGTGTAAGGAGCATATGGGAAGCGATTGGCATTTTTTGAAATAATTTTTACAGCTATTTAGACTTCTACCAAAAGTATTTTTTTAAAATAGAATAAGAACCACAGAAGTAAAAATAAATATTTTCGGTTAAATATTTTCGCCAAAAAAATAAAACAACAGTTTAAAAAGATCTTAAAAAGGCTACTCTAGTATAAGAAATGGAATACCTTTTAATGCTAAAATCCTGATATTTTGATATAACAACCACTTAAACCAAAACTTACTTATCTAAGAATCATATCTTTATGTCTACGTCATGTGATACAGTTATTATGATTTCCTTATTGTAACATTTAGTTTATCAATGGTCAATTAAAACAAACGAGATCATATTTCGTGGAAAGCAAAACAAATTAGTAAAGAACTGATAATTTTTTAACGTATTATTATGTAAATATCTTTGGAAGCGACGGTTTAGGTGATTATTGTAATTCCTGTGGTCCACGTTAATTTGATTTTAAAAGTTAAAAAATGTTAGTTAAAATAGTAATATGATTGATATTCAAACCATTTATTAATACAAATGAAATGTCTTTCAAGTTTCATTCAAGCGAATAAATAAATTAAAAATAATACAGATGAGATACCTCTTACAGCGTGCCGTGTAGGTACTGGGCAGCATACTTAGTACATAAGATCATTATGTAATGTTACATGACGTGACAAGATATTCATAATTTGATGCATACTTAACTAAATGTAAAATTTAACAATTTATGATTTTACCTATTATGCATCTCTCATCAATATATATAATACTGCAAATAAATTAATATCAATATAAGACCGTCCTTTTTAAAATTATGTTCATTATAATTAAATAAAATATTCTTATCTTTTTTTTCACTCAGATTAAGGTCCTCGATATTTTGCAACACGATTGAAGAAATTATCATATAAAATGCCTTATAATCTGGGTGTCGAATAAACATTGATTTCTTATACGGGTTTTGATAGAAAATAACCATAATAACTAGCCATTAATTAGTAGCGGGGATTAATAAATTGTTGTAAGATGGGAACATTAACTATAACTGTCTGAGAACTGACGCATAACAATCAATCACATTGTATTATTGAACATGTTTCCACAGTTTATTTACACGTTACATTTAATTTTGTAGATATTATTAAATTCGGTAAGCAAAAACATTTTTCGATTTAATCATTTTCACGAACGTATGTATATTGTTTTCATACCGCCTCCACCGGACCCACGTAGAAGGGGCAGTCTGAATAAATGCTGGCTTAACTTTGCGAATGATGCGACTTAAAACTAAGGATGCCGATTTAAGAAAGCGGACCTCAGTCCCCGAAGTACAGCAGTAGAGTGTGCTAGAGATGAAGAGAGATTCTGCTTTTACCTTCAGAACTCGGGGTCAGCAAAACGGTTAAATGCAATTTCTCTGTGACAGAATATGGAAAAAAAAGCTTGCCTAATTTATATGTCTTGGAAATATCGCGGTATTGAATTGACCATTTTTGATGTATAAAAAATATCTAAACTCTAACCTTTTTAAGTCAGACTACTTATAGATAAAGCCTTCTTGAAGGATAGTAACTCCTTGAAATAGAGGAACAAAACCCCCACACATACATAACACACGTCCGTATACGAAGATCTTGCCTAAGCCGGATTACTAGACCGTCAGATCTGGATTGTGCCTTAGAAGGTTAGGAATATAGATTTTAAAATAAAATAAATTTTGTTATGTGCCGTAAATTATAGTGGCCTTTTACAAACTGGCTTTATTAGGGCCGCTTCAGTTAGAGATCGCAACAGTAGACATAAACTTTTTTTAACCTTTTCTTAACATACTTAAGGAGAGCAGTATCATAGCGGCCGGCCGTGGCATGGTAAAAACAAATGACTAACGAAATAAAACTTCGTAAGTTCCAGTACTAGACAATGATGGCTACACGTATACATAGAGCGATGCGGGGATCGCGCGCTCATCCGGATCATCCGGGCCGGATCAGCCTCGTGTCGCCCGGAGATAAAGCCGAACTACCCCACGTATAGCGCGCCCTGTGTGCCACAATTCTGTATACCCTGTGACGTAAATGTTCCAGATTCAAATTTCGAAATTATTCGTTCCATGTTTGTTTTATCTTCAATTTCTTTTTGCTATTATTCGAAGCAAATAATTGTAAATTTATTACAAATATGAAAGGTCTTATATGAGTATAACGATTTTAATCAAATAAATTTAACTTTATAGTGCAAATGTTAACATTGAAAAGAAATATCACATAAAAGTTAAACATAGATTACCAATATCTTTATTTAATGGGCCACCGTCCACGACGAACTCCTACATTACAAGTTATTTAGATTCCAAGTTTGGAAACTACCGTTGATTTTAGCAATAAAACTTTGCTTTACTAGACACATTATGTCTTACACATAAAATAAAAAAATAAATAATACGGCACAATAAAAAAAATATAAATCGGCTTATCTATATTAAACCGGCTTATTCGAATATTGTACTGTTAGCAAAACAGATTAACGAATTGTGTTTATGGTACTAATGTTATCAAATTATATGACCTGACCTACACTATAATATTTCTCGCTTACAAAATTCTTACTGACGCATTTAAAAGATAATACATGACCGTCAGTTAAAATTAACTTAATCTTTAGTTTTAGGTAAATTTAGTCTTGATAAATTACAAACATTTGTTCTAATTTAGTAAAATTATTGAAAATAACCTTAGAAATACACTAATAATGATATTAAAAATATTTAAGTACTTATTCTTCATTATTGAGAAAAATGAACTTATTTCACCACACGCACCTATATTTCTATATTTGAATTAAAAGAAAAACAAATGACGGCGCCACAATATTCCTTACTGTTTAAACAGATTTGCTGACGCTACTCAGGTATGAATTGACAAAAAGATATATCTCCACCCGCCGTCGTAGTAATCCGTCGACCATTGTGCAATCGTTAATCGGCGCAGATCGGCATGGACGACTCGACTCGAAATTAATAATGATTTATAATGCCCGATTAGGCATTAGGTTTAAGTTTAACCACCGGTACTTTGAGACTTATGAGACTGCCTTTCGGGTTTTTTGTCATCTTAAGTCACAGAGTTGTTAGCGTGTATGTTTGTAATGTGGCATTATTAAATTTTTGACGGCATTCTCACTCTCTCGTGTTTATAGGTATTTACGAGTTTTCTGTAGAACTTTCAGCCGTGGTTGTTGTGTATGTTATTTATTTATATTGAATCATTATTTTGTTTGTCTGTGTGCGTGAGTTTAAAATATAAGAGTTCAGTAGCTCTATATATTAAAGTTAATATAAACTCAGGAACTTTGCAAAATCTTTAAAAATTACGCAATAAGCTAAGTAACCTTTATATAATAAAATTTTATTATGATTACCTGAACCATGCGAGCTGTGTGACTGCGGCTTAAGCTTCGATGGATGTCCCGGATTAGATTTAAGGGGTAAAAGAAGTAAAACGAGATAGCTATAGGATTTAGGAGTCACAGACAAGGACAGCAAAGGAGATTTAGAGATTATGATTCATAAAGAGAGTAGAATGAATATAAAATTATTACGAAGGGGAATCATGGGTATGATTCCAATTGGTCTATCGGTATAATTCCGTGACGTAAAAATATTAATAGCAGTTATATTTACATATATCCTTGAAGTGGGATAATTTGGTTATTTTAATACTATAAAAGGGAAAGACGAGAATTTTAGTTAAACGCGAGCGGAGCTGCGGGCGAAACCTTGTATGTTCTTTCTTTTTTTACCAAAAACAGTTAACTCTACACACACGGCCTTAACTTTCAGCATCAGTAATCAATTATGGCATCGGATTAAGATGGAGATGAGCGCGGATGTCTTTCAAAGGGTCAGTCCGGGACTGGGAATAATGGGAACATTTTATTTTCTTAACAATACCATTTCAATTGTACAGACAACCGCTTAATAATCCCTGCATGGTATTCTATTACGCGGTAGTAAAGGCGAATTCGCAGTGAACGCGGATAGGTTGATATGATGTTGACTGTACAGTAGATTAGCTTATAAGTCGAGTTTGTCCTGAAGCTTTTGACCGGGCAAGTGAAGATGAATAACAGTGGACTTCTCGCAGCTGAGATTATGATGTTGAATTTATAAGTAATGATGTAGAGCAATGAATAATTCATGTTATGAGCCCGATGCGAACAAGGAAGATTTGTTTTCGTCAGATTTGAACGTCTATATCTCTTTCGAAGTAGACAGAGCCGCCAGTCTTGAAAAGACGCTACGAGCTTTCACGGAAGGAGTAAAGAATGTGTATGAAGCGAAAGATGTATGCAAAAATCTTGACAAGTGGAAAGATATAGCCTCTGCCTATCCTTCCGGGAAAGAGGCGTGGTTTTATATGTATGTTTGTATCTATTGTAGAAACATTTAAATAAACACCAGTTGAATCTTGCGTGACAGATAATAGAAATATCTAGGACATGAATTGTCCAATGATTGATCATTGCAATATACTGAACTAACTTTTACCCGCAGCTCCGTTCGCAAATAGCAGTCGTTTTGCATTAAACCCCACGGGAAACATTTCAATCCGGGATAAGGAATTCCGTGTGTTTTTTTCATTACTAATTACGTGTATACAACATTTTAAGATTAATTGATAAAACATCAAGAGGTAAAAGTCAAACAAATGTGAAAAAAAATTGGGAAAATTGAAAAATATTTATTTGACGTCAGTAAAGTAAGTTTGTTTTCCCTTCATGCGTTATCTACAGAACCAATCTTCTTGAATTTTTTCATGCGAGTCTAGAGAAAGACATAGACTTTTCATACGGTAAAAACTATTATAGTTCCCGTGGGATTTGCAAAATACCTGTATTCTTTTGTAGGTGGCGCTAAATTCGCGCGGGCGAAGGTAAAAGCTGGTAACTACTTCCATAATGAGAAGTACTATAATATTTACAAAGACTAGATTAAAACTTAAAGTATTAGGTACTTATTTCGATGAAATATACTGATTTCATATAAATACACAGATTTATTACGTTTTTTTTTCCTGGAAATTCCCGCCGTAGCAAAGTTCTGGTCTAAATCTACTGAAGGAAAATACAAAAACATCGTAGTTATAGATTCACCCTGGTCTCGTCCCCAAAGAGGTGAGGAAGTGATCGGGACTAACGTCAGAAGGAAGACACAACAAACACTTACTAGAAATGCCTTTGTTGAGCATATTGTGGATGGCTTCTTTCTTGGGTGAAAGATGGGGCGTATGTGGTGCCCTCTCATGGTGCACTGGGGCGGATGGAGGTCGGTGGACAGAGCGATCCTCTGATGATCCTCTTGTGGGAGTCTTACTGCGATGAACTTCGGATACCAGGGGCTGGAAAGAACAAAATTTCTTCAGACATCGGCTTCCAATAAGGTGAACTGGTGAGCTGAGAATTAATATATAAAATTTCACATAACTGCATTTGTCTTTTTTCAAGTGTTTCTCATCAAATTGACAAAAATAAATCTACATGAGAAAGGTTGAGTACCATAAAAAACACACAGGACATTATAGGCGCTTAAAATAAAATTTTAATTAAAGGGCTTCCCTTCAATAAACAATTTTTAAGCAAAATTTAATAAACAGGTTATACAACAAACGAGAAAATGATACGGAACCCTTCGAGTCATTTAAGTTTTTTTTTAACGTGCTAAGAATAAAATCGTTGACGTACACAATATTGTAATTGCTTGCTGATAGAATGCTGTACGTAGTTACATCTTAGTATTCTAATTTCTATCAGTTACATCCACTTCGACAAAATTGCAACAAAAACTATTCAAAGAGACTCCCAACTAACTATTTGCATGTAAATATACTGCGTGGTTACTAGAAACACCAGTAACAAAACGCAATCGGAATTCATACAGACCCACAATTCTAGGATGCCTTTGAAATTAATCAAGTCATGAGATGTCTTGGCAAAGTCAGGTCATTTAATGGATGTGGATGAAGCGGAAGAAGTATGTAGGGATGGTCCCAAATGGAAAGATGTGTAGAGGGGTGATTTTATGAATGTATGTAAAATTAAAACAAACGGTAAAGTCATCATCTTTCTGGCATTTACACGGTTGCGTCCTCTCTCGAGAATTACTGGGGTTTCCACGAAATGTGTCCCATCTGACCTCCTCCTGATCAAAAGTTACCTCTGCAATTTTTGCAGTAAACCTTACCCAAGCATACGCATTCAAGTACCTTAATGAATTAACAGGTCTATTTACAATGATTTCACTCATCGTAAGAACATTTATAGCCGTCAAAGTAATGAACATAACTCAAAAAGTTGGTGGTATATGGCCGCGGCAGCACTCCTTCTTGATATTCATAATCTATATAAATTAAAAAAAAAAATCTGTCATAAACTATTTGAATCGAAGTGTAAATTCTCAGACAGCTAGAATCGCATCGCTGGTGCAACGTTTGTGTATGCACTAACATAGTAGCACCTACGTGCGTGCAATGTACAAGTGGTTTGCCCCGGCTCCACATACATTTTTATAAAGTAACTGTACGTTTTGTTCTATAGACTACATGAAACGGGACCGGCTTTTATGGTACAATGTAGTTGTGATGAAATTTAAGAATTTGAAACTGTAATATTTTCGCTTTATACTGGTAAATTTTGACCTGATTAGAGAATTTCATATTGTTTTTTTAAGTATCGGATATAACATTTGGTACGCTATTGGAAACCAGCTGTTTATTTTCCCTTACAAGAGTCAATAAAGAAAAAGGCGTATCTTTAGAAGCTAGCAACTCACTTCAACGTCACTAACTGAATTTCATTTCCATCATAAGCATCATAGCTTGGCTTTGTCCACCCCGCAAGGAAAAAAGAAATATTAATAACCAATTTAATTAAAAACATATTTCTCAGAAGTAGTACCAGTGAATATTCGAGTACCTTCATTGACTAACACATCGATAATTAAGGACTTGCCATTCTCAAGTTATGCTATACTACTCAACGGCACTGTCTAAAATCTAAGCTTATATCGTTGTTCCGATCGATTTAAATCGAAACCCATGTTTTATAATCTGTAAAAGCCAACCACTTAAAAGCGAATCTGATTCGAATTGGCCACTTGGCCGTTGCGTCAGTCGAAACAAGTTGATGTGCCTGATTATGTTCATTGAATATTGTTACTATACGAGTTGAGAACTGATGGCGAATCCGGCCAATGATAGTGTTTTAATAAGGTTAGTGATGCGCAATCACTGTTCTACTGATTACATCAACGATGATAAGTGAGTGAGGAAGATATGTACATGTCGTGAAAAAATGTATGAATGAGATGTTAAAATTCATCTCAAAATTGAAGCC
The DNA here is from genome assembly GCF_032362555.1 of Amyelois transitella. Classification (NCBI taxonomy): domain Eukaryota; kingdom Metazoa; phylum Arthropoda; class Insecta; order Lepidoptera; family Pyralidae; genus Amyelois; species Amyelois transitella. The sequence goes on along the minus strand of NC_083506.1, from coordinate 4,211,165 downwards.
CAAAAGCGAACCCAGTCCGCTCATGAAATATTAAATATTGAAATTTTTCTTTGGATACCATTAGGTTTTACAGATAACAGATGTAGTTATTAGGATCTTTCTATAACAATTAAATAATAGGGTCTACCTACAGCGTGATTGCAATAAGATAGTATTGTAATAAGAGACTCTCTTGATTTGAGAATGAACCTTCGAACAAATAATGAGTGTAAGTTAATAAACCCAACTTCAGCAGTCGGAGAGGCATCTTATAGATTGAAGAGGATGAAGGAAATATAAAAGATGAAATCGAAGATTAAATTATTTTATGATCCTGAAAATACGTGATGAAGATTAAATGGATATACATATATGAAGATTGTTTGTTTTGTAAGCGTACTGGCAGCTTATTAAAAAAGTTAATTTTTAAGAGATGAGAGTCAATTGTTTTTTTTTTTCACATTACCTACTTACAAAAGTATACATACTCGTAAGTTAGTTATTTACGTTTTTTTTTCATGTTTATTTCAATACTTTAAGTTTTGTTTTACAATAAATTTAAATTTACAAATGTTAGTGAGTGTTTGATTAACCAGAGATCTATACTAATGCTTTAAATAGGGAAAGTTTGTAAGGGCTAATCTTCAGAAGTACTGAATCGATTATGAAAATTCTTTCACCGTTAAACACTACTAGGATGTTTTTATCCGTGTGTTACCTGGGCAAAATTAAACATGCTTAATTTGTTTGAGAGAGAAGTGCCAGTTTATAAGTAACTAAATTTTATGATAAAACCAGCAAGAAATATAATATATGTAACTATTACCAATTTATTAACAGACATAAATCTGTTTTCTTTTATTCTTATTTATAACCTAAGATTGTGGTTTCTCCCACGAGCAATGGCGCATCTTTTATAGTGGCTTAGGTGCGATATCTTAAAAAGGGGAATATAATTGCTTTTATTACAAACTGATCTAGCAAAACCGAGATATGACGTCCATAGACTGCTTGTTTCGCGCCACAGATACGTCTAATATCGTATTGGAATTTGTGATGTCGTTTGACCCCTGTTAACCCAGATTACGCTCCTCGGCGCCTGATTCGTCCTCGGCCGTTTCTGATTGTGTTGTGACACAAACTGTAATGTATTATGTGTTAACTCTTGCTGCAATCACGGCAGCCACAATTACAATGGATATGTTTGGCGAATCGAATTTGTAACTTGTGCTTTTTGACCTCTAGTCTTGGCGTGGAAAAGTACCATTGCTTTTTGCAGTTGTCCTTCGCGAAGAAGGTTGTAACGAAAGATTTACATAAAAAGCTATGATAAAGAGAAAGGTCCAGTCGATACTTATTAAAACTTTCTTGTGATATGTATCATTTATATTGTGTAAGTAGTGGTAAAGCATGCATTTGTTTTATCTACACTTAATAGAGCTTTTCATCAAAGGGCAAATGAAATTTGTAAATTTGGATATTTTGTGAACATTTAATTTACCCACCCGATAGTTATAATTTACTTAGATGAGTTTTTGATTGACTGAAAGATTAACAAGACGTCGCAAATCATTTGACACACTCGAATAAAATAAGATGTATATATGCAATTGGACCTATCTTTGGGACACACCGGATGTGATAGATAATTTCTAATTGACAAAAGCAACTTTTCTATTTATTTTTGATAAATTGAAATAATTTTAATTCACTTCCGCTTACATTGTCAATAAATATTCAGTTTAACAATCTGGAACGTGTGAATCGTTTTATCGTGGTTACGATACTTTTGTGTGTATGTTTATTTGTGGTATTTGATAGTGCACCGTTGTTTGATAATAATTTAATTTATCAATGAAACTATTTATATTACGACAGTGAAATTCTTACCGCGATTATTTTTTACTGATGAAGCTTTTAAAAGTATTAAGCAGACCCCAGGCCTTGAAGCATTATAGCGAAGGGTGCTACTGGGCTCATGCAAATATGTCAAAGGAGAGAAGATAATTAACAAATTTTTAGCTAAATCAGAATGTATACAATTATTTGGCAAGTTGAGGTGAAATTTCATGCAACGTTTGTTCTGGCAATTGAAAGCATGTAGTGTCTGCCTATCCTTCCGGGAAAGCGTAGAGTAAATAAGAACCTATGCATGTAACAATAAAGATCGAGTTAAGCCGCAGAAGTTTACGCAAAGAGTTTCCGAGTCACTGTGTCTGAGAATTCGAGTTTTATATATAAAAGCATCAAACGCTTCAATCATTTACAAATAAAAACAACCTATCACTTTTTCTGAATGTCAATACTACGAGTATCATATGGCCAACCAGTCAAACGTGTCTTTATAGTAAACTTAACTTTATTTTATAGCTACTCCATGAGAAATTAAGATGTACTAGGTGTATTTGTATTAACGGAAAATACTCAAAAACAAATACCATAAAACCAATAAACCAGTATTACTACGACTTGAAAAATATATGTCTATTAAACCCTCTCAAACTTTAAAAACAATGTGGGTATGAAAACTGATAATTATACCTTACTCTTACATAATTTATAAGCCCTTAGCAACAGTTAATTAAAACTAGGTATTACCTTCGCAAAAACAACTAAGATATACACATGTAAGTTGGCAATTTACAGATTCTTACTAGAAACAGTAAACATTTGCGATTTATTTATTTAGCGATATGAAAACGGCTTATAACTGACAGCTACTATTTCTATACAAGTTTATACAATAAATCAGTCTAATACGTTTTATAATAATTATCTGCGTTCTTATTATCTTAAATACACATTAGTTGATCGTCTCTGTCGTCATGTTTTATTGCACAATACTTTTTTAAGATTAATAAGAACATTAGGTGTGGATCTTCAAATTTAGAGCAATTTGCTCTTTTAACTGGCTGCGTAATAACATGTTTTTTAACTCCCGTTTAAGTATGTGTGTGAAAAAATGTTCGAAATATCAGAATTATTCCATTGCTTTGCAAATCACTTAAGCACCCAGTAACGGAATATAAAAAAAAATGAAATATATGAGTGTTCTTACATCAAAGTTCATAGTCTACGGAATATATTCCACCGATAGCAGTAATAACTACCAACTTTTGAGTCTCAATTCCATGGCTGTGCAAGATATTTATGCTATGTTCTTTATTGGTGAAAATTGTAGCCTGTAAATGTATTGTACCCATGGCTGGCAGGCAGCCATTTTTTTTGTCCTAAATATGTAACCTTATACTTTCATCAAGAGCAACAATAGTGTCGACCATGTAAAGGTCAGTCGAGAATCTATACTAATATTATAAAGCTGATGAGTTTGTTTATTTGTTTGAACGCGCTAATATCAGGAACTACTGGTTCTAATTGAAAAATTCTTTTTGTGTTGAATAGACCATTTATCGAGGAAGGCTTTAGGCTATATAAAATCACGCTGCAACTTTTAGGAGCGAAGAAATAATGGAAAATGTGTAAAAAACGGGGAAAATTATTCATCCTTGAGGGCTTCAATGATGCCCAAAATAACTATTCCACGCGGACGAAGTCGCGGGCACAGCTAGTCAAATTATATAAGTACTTTTTGAAAATGGCACAGACAATCCCCGCCCTATTCCAAAAGGAGTTATGGAGATGTTATAATGCCTACAGGCATTAGTTGATAACAAGTTTAACATTACGCACTTCTAATATTCCTTATCTCTTCGAGGCCTTCAGTAGCAGCGAAGAATCCAAATCGCGCAAGAAACAGTTTCTACTGAATGGAACAAATACAATCTGCGACTCAACATTGTCGGAACCTCGGTTCCCCAAGTATTACACCTGACCTGGCGGAAAATCTTCCCTTTATGGCAGAAGAGCCTGAAACATCGCTCCCACAATACTACTCAAAAATCAATACAAAATTAAAAAAAATATTCATTGTTATGGGGTATATTAAGTGACTTCATATCACTTAATAATTGTCATATCACAACGTTGGTTGAAGTCAAAGTAATAGTTTTAAATTAATAGCAGTATACGCAGCGATGGATTGGTGCCTTAACGATTAAACGCGACGAGATAGCACCATTTACCGTGGCATTATTCTGTTTTCTATATCGCTCAGCTCTGATTAATTTATGCCACATTTATTTGCTTGAGATAACGTTCAGAAACTACTCTTATTTGTTCATCATGAGGGCTTATCTCTTAATTCTTGAGCTGTCAACGCTACGTAACCAAGGTTTTTCCAACTCATATTTAAGAAAATGTTATCTTTGTTTTCTTATTAAAGAATTTTACGGATGATTCATACTATTTTTCTCCTCAAATTTCAATCGTTAAACGAGGACTAACTATTTAATTCCAAAATTACTGTTTTCTTTTTCAGGTATGGCCTACGCCACATACTACTACTTCAATGCTATTTTAAGATACCTAAAGATGTGGGCCTAATGAAAGATCGGATTAAAATTTATAATATTTTCTTACCAACCACAAAGCTTTGAATTTATATATAATAACTAGAGAACGCCCACCGCTCCGTGTTCGCGTAAAACGAAAAATTTCGTTATCTCCCGTTCCCGCGGGAATTCCCGAAAATGCTTTCTTAGCAGGTGCCTACATCCTGCCAAATTTTAGCTCGATTGATGAAGTTTGGGCTGCGCGTTTACGTATCAGTCAGTCAGTCCCCTTTGCGTTTTATATGTATGTATGGATATAAACTTTCCTTTCTTAAATTGCCTACTTGTCTTCCATACATTTCTTCCGGTTAAGATATCAAGACCCAAAAAATATTACAAATTGTACCATACGCATACTATCGTTTACTTCAAACTTACTAGCAAACACAAGACTTGACATTAAACAGTACGTGGATCCCTCAAATCCCTGAATAGGTGCCGCTAAGCAAACGGGATAAGAGCTTTCCAGGATTAGTACGAGTCTGGCTGCCACTCGGTAGTCAGTGTCAACACAGACATGTCGCCGGTCAACAGTAATAAAAATATAATTTAAAAAAAGTAATATTGTTTATTAAGTAAGATACAATACTAAAATGCCGAGCTTGTATGAAGAGAGTTATGAATGTGGATGAAGCGAAGGAAGTATGCAGAGATCGTGGCAAGTGGAAAGAGGTAGTCTCTGCCTACCTCTCCGGGAAAGAGGCGTGATTTTATATATGTATGTATTTGTATGTATAATACTAAAATTTTATAACTATAGCATTTTTTTTAGTTTTCTTTAGCTTTTTTTATGTTAACCGCAATTATTACAATAAAATTGCTGTAAATTATGTACTAAACGTATAATTTAAAATAGTCTGTAAGTCTTAGCTACTAGATCGCACCAATCTTCTGATCATCTTGGGTATTGATGAGACAAATATAAAGAACAATTGAACATAATTCGTGGTCCAGTACAGCTCGGCAACAGTTTAACATGAGATATAAAAAGTATTAAAGATAAGCAGCCTATAAATTGAGAGTACCTAATAATCGATTTCATCCAGTAATTGTTTACATATGATGAAATTTTACTTAATATTTCAACATTAATATATCAGTATTAGTCCAATTAAAATCCATATAAACAAAATTGGTTTAATTCCATAAGGTTATGAGCTCATAAAATTAGGTGCTCATGAGTTATATCCAATAAGTGACTTGTGATCAATTTTTACTTATAGAAACAAAAAACACAGGTCAGGGGCTTCGAGATAAAATGACTATAAAATATGTGTTTGAATGACATAAACCCATACCGTCATAATGGTATGATAATTAGAAAAACCGGTCAAGTGCGAGTCCGGTACCGTAACAATTAAGGTTCCGTACTGCCTAAAATATAAGCTCACTTGCGAGGTGAAAATGGCAAGCTAGGATATACATTTTTTTGTGATGAGGTAAATATTTGTAGTTTGGTTTTATTTTTGTGAAATAATTTTACAATTTATGATTATACTAGAGGCCGCCCGCGACTTCGTCCGCATGGAAACCCTATCAATCCCGCGGGAACTCTGGGATAAAAAGTAGCCTATGTGTTATTATGGGTCTTCAGCTACCTACATACCAAATGTCATGGTAATCGGTTCAGTAGTTTTTGCGTGAAAGAGTAACAAACATCCATACATCCATACAAACTTTCGCCTTTATAATAGTAGTAGGATTTGTCATGGAGACAGAGACATATCTTGACCAACTTAAGCTTTTCCGAAAATTCCAACAAGAGCGAAACCGCGCAATAACTATAAATGGGAAGTTTGCCACTTTAAACAAAAATACTTGCTTAATTTATTTTGGGTCTTTTAATAACCTGTCGTGATTATTTTTCTACAACTTGCTTTTATTTTTCTTTTGTCTTACAAAAGTTTCTATTATTTCTATTAATTACTGTTATATAAATGTTATGCTTACTGCTAATTGAATTGTAATAATTGAATATTGTAATAGTGCACCAGGAGGTTGCACTGACTAGGATGACAGAGTGTCGTGATTTGTTTGATTTGATTCGTATTTTTATCAATAATATTCATAATCGATTTGTTTTATTAATTATTCGATAATATTATGATGGCAACACTCTAATAATTGCACGATGTGTACATGTAAACATTTGTTACCAAACCATTCAATCATGAAGCGTCGCGCGCTTTTAGATCAGCCAATAAGATTCCAACCTGTTGTTTTTTGTCTAAACCATTAAGCTTCACTTGTCAAATGGAATCAACACATCAGGGAGGCTTCTTATTTTGGTTTGTCAGTCAATAGTAGTCCTTACAAGATTGGAGAGTGACCTTACCAATCAGAGATATTTAAAAAAAAAATTTACATTTCGTATAAAACAGATGAAAATGACAGATTTCCTTTGTGTTAAAATTGATTAGACCGCTGTCTTGAATTATTATCCAAGGAATACACACGAAGTCTTGATACGAGAGCAGTTTGTTATATTGTTACTACACTACTGTGTGTACAAGAAGTGCTTGTTAAAATTAATCTAAGTGTCATTAAATCAGTAAATATTTAAGAAGAGTTTTAATCACGAAAAACCTTTCAAAAATTGTGCTAAAATCATCAGTTAAAATACATATACATTTTTAAATATTTTTAATGGCAATGATTTGCTTACACTAACGAAAGTAAAAAACATGGATAAAGTAGACAGAAAAATGGAGGGTGCAACTGGGAACACGCGAAGACGAGAGAGTGAGAGAGAGAGATATGTGCTGACACCAAGCTGCTCGTTAGATTCAACTTAAATTGTATGGACACTACATGTTTCATCTCTTTAAACAAGTGATATCTTATAGTGAGCTCATAAAATATTTATTGTCAGTATCGATAAGGTAATTTCGTAATGGCTGGTAATTTGAGATTGTTTTTATCCAACTGTTATCTGTTTGAACTGTTTGTTACTCGTGGTTTGGTTGAATGATCTCTGTTAATCTCTAAATTTCAGTAACCAGATGTAAGTCATCATGACTAAAATTGTGATTATCTCTCAGAAACATTATTCGAATTCCGTCGTGTGAAGTTAAATTTTTCTAAAGCGAATTGTTCATTTTATAATATTCTAGTTATTTAGATATCTGTTTATCGACATCAAAACGTATTGATGTCTATCCTATTTCTAAGATTATTTCAAATAATGGTTAACAATATTTTACTAATTTGATCTCTTAACTTATTATTATTTTCATGTTTGGTTACTAAGTGATACTTTTTGTGAGGAAATTTCCCGTTATTAATCAAAGATTATTAAAAGTTTGTAATGTAATAACTAAATACAGGTATAACCTAATTGTTACTATTACCTATTGTTACTATTGTCTGTATCTATTGCGTGAATATACTCTATGAGCATAATAATTATTTAATTATAGAATTAGTATAGGTATACTATAGTAGGCATAGGCCTACTATAGTATACCTATACTCTGTAATCAGTCACGACACAAACATAACCACATCATAACCGCAATAACTGACTTCCAATTTCCCACGAAAATAATATATCTAAAAATTAACTAATTAAAATATCATTTTAACATATTTTTTCATCAATATACTGGTGAGGTTCCCAAATTCTTACACCCTAGGTGACCTGTATCCACTTTCGCCCAGGATCTGGAGTGAACAGAACACTGGCTGATTTACGTAACAACGCACAGCCCAAACGGCTAGGTCTAGAGATTTTAAATTTGACATACTATAGAGTGCACTAAAAGATGATTTGCTGTAAGGTTGCAGAGTCTATTATGTTACTTTAATACGCCCGTACTAAATAAACATATTATGTTTGTGACTCTGTTCAACAAATGCATGTAAGTATAATGTGATAAACAAACATAATCCGATAAAAACAAAGGAAAGTTTACCTTTATTAGGATTATTTGCTATTGTCTAGTAAGCTATTGCATTGTTGTTCTGTGAATTTTTCTACTTCTTTCCGATTTCCAACGTCATAATAACTTTTCTTTATAATGCCATTCATTCCCAATGCATTTAATAATTATAACTTGTGATATTTTATTTTATATCCAAGTATTTCGTATCTCTATGCAATCCCGAAAGATACACAAGTTATAATTATTAAATGCATTGAGAATGAATGGCATTATAAAGAAAGTTATTATGACGGTGGAAATCAAGAAGCCGTCCTTTTGATTGCCTTTTACAATCTAAATGAAAGAAATAACTATAATCTGAAGGTTTTACAAGAAGTAAAACTTAATAGTAATATAACCAAATCACAAACACGTGAATCAATACCATGCTGAAGATTGCTCACAGTCACACGTTAGCAAAAGCCGAACAAATTAGCACTTTTAGTTTCAGACCATTTGTTTCCAATTTGTAGGCCTTTCTACAATATGCTCTTATGTTGATCCCATCCAAAAATAGTGCAAATGACACTAATTACGACATTGTAGCGGGCCCGTGTTAATGGCTTGCTCACACCGACCTGACTAAACCGATCGTGTTTGTGTATCGGTGTTCTGTATTTTCCAAATTTATAACGGAATAATTGACTCAAAAATTGAAGGAACACGTACATAAAACTATACATGGAAACAAACCATTTTTGCTATTTGTATTTATGTAAGTAGGTACCCACTGTAAAAAAATAAACGAGGTTAAAACTTGGACAATTTTATTTTTTGTGTTAAATCGGAGCACTGCTTTAATTAACATCACCTCTTAGTAACGGAGGAGTTTTAGGTATATTTTTTATTGATGTAGCTTACGACTTTTATAATTTATCTTATTAACTAGTATATGAAGCTAATTAGATCAATATAGTTAATTACAAATTCGTTCTTATCGACGATGTTGTCTATTAATTGGACAGACGAAAATTGTGGTGATATGCTGTCTACGCGGTTACTAAATAATAATGTTTGGCGAGACCTTGGGTAATACATACAAGAAACGTGTGCGGGACGGGAGCGGCACGGGACTTCAATCTGGTATAGATATGACGTTTTTCAAGTTATTTGACACGTCATGGGTACTTTAATAAAATGTACAAAAATTAAACCGTCATCACGAATATACTGGCTATCTAAGTGTCTGGTAAAAAAAATGCTTGTTTCGTTGTGAACGTTACGGTACCAGTTAAGAACATTTTCTGCCTCATGGCGTTAGTCCCACACACCTTTGATGAGGACACCGGGATGCGTCTTTATGATCATGACTCTTTATTGGTAAAGTCAGATTGTTAAACGAAGCTACTCTTGTCTGCTCTCCGCAGTCTTTGGTAACTCAATGTAAGTTGTGGTTACAACCGGCAACAAAATGACAGAGAAATACCAAAGTCCTTTTGTCACCAGGTGAAAGGTAAGATTCGAAGTTTCTACTGACATACTGAGCATTTGGCATTTATGTCTGTCCAACTGCCAATACACCGCAGTACTTACTTATTTATTGACGCGACGTCAACAACAGATGTGAATTTAAAGCAAGTTATCCACGTAATTTCCCGCTAACGATGACCGCTGGTCGCAAAAACTGCGCATTCCAGGGGGTGTTGTGGATGAATAACCTAACGCTATTGTAATTATTTATTTACATATTTAGCTGCTCCTGGGTCATGCGATAAGCGGTTTATTTGTTTATGACAGATTATTTTATTATATAACCTCGTATCAGTTAAAACTAATGCTAACAAATGTTTTTTTTTACTCATCCTTAGGAATGATTTCATGAGGAATGTAGAGAAAAGGGAATTTCATTGGTCAAATGGAATCATTGATCATGATTTTTATCGGATATTACAAATAACATGAAGATGAAGTTTCTATTAGTATTATATTATACCTTACATTTCTTGCAAATGTGACGTCGTACCGCCGTGGTCCTTTGCGGAAAAGTAAGCAAGTACCTTCTCCTTTGGTCTACTCATCAAGCTATTTGCTGAATCTCGTATCTTTTATATCCTAAAAATCTTTAAATTGTCTCTCAACACCCTGATCTGCGACGTCGAAAAACGTCACACAAAGAAATCATAACGAAATGCACAGAATGAAATTTTAAACGGACGACATTTCATAAAAGATTTTTTTAGGGGTTTAGTTAAAAGTTAAGTAATATGATTAAAAAACTAAAAATAAGAATAATTTTTTAACTAATAGATATAACAAAAGATATTTATTAGTACTGCACCGCTGCTGTTTTTGTATCCCAAATGTTACCTTAAGGTGACTGCACAATGGGATAAGGCCGCCTTTCTCGGAACGCCTAAATTCTAACGCAATATTTTTTTGTGTATAGTTAATATTGTTAAAGATAAATTAATTTTATTGGTGTTGTAAAACTAGAACCATTTTTTATCTTCACTAAAAATATAACGGTTTAAGAAAACCAATAATCTTGTATTTTCTGCAAAAATGGTAAATGTAAAAATTTAATGGAATTGGTTAAGGTAAAATTGGTTAAGGAAAAAATTTAAAACTTGTCTCTTCTAAAAGTCTAGTGCTTAGTCATGTCTTAATCTCAATCCCACCATGAGTAATCCTAATACGTAACCTTCGAGCCTTTGATTATTGGCTTTGTCATTCCCGCAAAGTACAAAGAAGTGATATGATGATTAGGTCTCTATCTCTTAAAATAAAAAAATAAGCCATTAAAGCATAACTTTCTTTCGCATAATGTTATATGCATAATTACGAGTATTTTAAGCATAACTAATCTTACTAAAGTCTAAAACTTTATCATGCCACATTTATCCGTATGTCAAATTGATTGATATGTTGAATTCAAAAACCTGTTTTTTTAGGGTTCAGTAACTGAAAGGTCATCTCGGGACCCTATCACTAAGCCGCTGTTGGCTGGTTGTACTGTATCTCATAAACCGTAATAGCTAGAAAACTGAATTTTTCACAATTATGTATTTATTTGGTCTATTTTAAAAAACAGGTAGAGACGTGAATATTAAAAATACTTAAATATTTAAGTGTCAACATATAAGTAACAAACGTGACGATGGTACGGAATCATTCGTGCGTGAGACCGACTCGCAATTGGCTGGTTTTTTTTTATTAATTTTCAATACGCTGCTCAGAACACGATCGCTCGTAACTTGCGCCAAACCACATTAGCAGCGATTACTATGCATCGCGGAGGCCTATTCTAACCACGTTAGTTGCCTTGTTAGGAGATTAGTTTTTATGTTATTTACAAATGCAGCAAATATTCACAACTGCACTGGAATGAACTGTTCCATTACACATTAACATTCCGCATTCGATGCACTCAACTTTTTTATCCATTTATGACATTGACGCTCGTTTAACATAACTATTTTACGGTTTATCTATGGATTGTGAATTTCATAATCCTGCTAATATTATAAATGCGAAAGTTTTTGAGTATGTCAGTATGGAAGTTTGTTACTCTTTCATGCAAAAACTACTAAACCGATTACGATGAAATTTGGTACGTAGGTAGCCGAAGACCCGGAATAACATATAGGCTATAGACTTTTTATCCCGGAGTTCCCGCGAAATTGATTCCACGCGGACGAAGTCGCGAGCGGCCTCTAGTATAATCTATTTTTCTGCAATCAATCTTCCTCGACTTTATTCAGATGGGGTGTGAGCGTTTGGTAGAAGGTTTAATCTTACAAACATTTTGATGGCTGTTGACTCTGTCTGACCCGCAGGGGATGTGGACGTGATTAAATGTCATGTTACCAAAAACAGTTTGCACGGAAGGATAAACATATTACATCTGTTTATACATACATATAGTCACCTTTACATCCATTTCGGGTTAGACAGAGCGAACAGTCCTTAAAAGACTGAAAGGCTTCGTTCAGCTTCAAATTCAAATAGTGACTTCTGTTCACTTCATCCATCAATCCGTTTTCATGCAAGCTCGTCAGTTAAGGGTACTCTTGGCCAAGGTTATACATAGTGAAGTGTCCCTATCTGCGGCTAGAACAATAGATTACATGTAATGGACCGGAATCCGACCGGATGCGATAGCGGTAATATTGTATGGATTTGGACGCGTTTGTATGGGAAATAGATATAGTCGCCAGTTTAGGTGGTCCTATTGTTGGGATACTTATAATATGAATGTTTTCATATCTTTCCCATGAATGTCGTAAAGGCGACTAAGGAATAGGCTTATAAACTCGGTATTCATTTTGTAGGCGATAGGATAACAATCTGTTACTATTCGAATCTCAATTCCATCATTAAGGCGAACGTAGCCTTTTAGTCTTTTTAAGAGTGTTGGTTCTGTCTACCCCGCAAGGGATATAGACCTGACTATATCAATATATGTATGAATGCGGAAGTATGTCAGCTTTCTATCAGACTGCTTGTATATCTATTGCGCTGAGTCCAACCGGAACATAGTGACTTTTTTAATAAATCCTTCTTCTTCGCGTCCCGGTAACATCCCCACCTCTCTGGAGAGGAGCCCGGGGCGCGCCTTTACGACCATGATCCTGGATTGGGTGAGTCAAGTTTTTAGACGAAGCGATTCCAATCTGGCCTTCCTTTAGGCGCCTATCCCTTAGCCGCCTTTAACAAATCCTATTATTTAACACCTTTTAACAATTTTAACGAAGATGGTTCCATTCACAACAACAACAAGTAGTAAACGAGGTATTGAATGTCAAGAACACAAAGCAAAATAATTTTGTTGTTCTGTGAACATATCTGACAGTTTACTTGATACTTAGAAAAGACTATAACTAAATTACAGCGCAGCCGATAAAAAAAATTGCAGGTAAATTCACACTTTCTTCTGTTTCGAAAGTTTTGTCTGTATGTTCCTTTTCTTATTTTTTTGCATTGTTTTATAAAAGCAGACAACAATAGTAAACCCACCGATTCAATTGAAGGCAGGAGCTAATTATACACGCCTAGTAATTGGAGTAAAAAGGAAAGGTTTTTAAAAGTGAACGCAATTTTTTTTGTTTTGATAAAAAAACATGAATGACAAAAACGTGGATGTTGAAATCCACCAACTTTTATATTATTCCTGTAGGTTCGAGGCATTATCACTAATGTACATAACTCAGAAAAGAGTCACTGGTACAAAGCCGGGTTAGGATTTGAACCCGTACTACTCCACACGCACTGTTCATTTATCCATTTGGTCAACGACGCGGACGCTAGCCGCGGTCAACAGTACCTACCACTAAACTAATTGAGAACATACAAATAATAATTAAAATTAATAATGGTATTCGTTCACGTCCATGTCAATGCTATCATATGAAAGCTAGCATATCAAAGCTCGTAGTAAAGTTCAATGCACAAAGTGCATAATCGCAGTAATCGGCCGGAGCCAAATGTCATCGACCCACTTATCTCATCCGCCATCCCTTTTAAACAACAACAAATGAGTAAGTTGCATCGATACTCGTATGCATCGATACGAATAGAAATAAAATCCTGTGTGAATGAACTCTAATCTCGGCTCGGCTGAGATGCGTCCTCACGCACACGTCTAATATTATGTAGGGTGAGTAATTTTCATTCGAAACGGAGATGATAATTGTGAATGCTGTTGAGTCGATAAAAAGTTATGTATTGTAAACTGTAGGCTAACTAGCTTTCGCTCGCGGGTCCAATCGCGTCAAAAGTGCCCTTACTCTACATCGTGTGTATGCAGAACTTCGCGGCGGTTCTGAGGTTTGGAAAAACAGAATTATACATTTTTAATACTATAAATATGGAATAAACTTGATGCCGGTAGTTTCCATGTCCTCTGGTCGGAGCCGCGTGCATATTATTGTAACGAAATTTAATTTCATTCATTAAAATCTTTAAGTTCATTAATATTTAACTTTGCATGTTATTTACACAGGTAGGTTAAAATCTTTTAAAAATTGTCACGCTGTAGCTTTCTCCAATATTTGTTTTCGTTTGTTTTTGTTTATGTTCCAAAAAAAAAGAACACAATACAAATAGTCATTCAGATCATCATCAGAAGATCCGACGGATATTCGAATTTAGTCGGTCCATTTACAATTTCACACGTTACCATCATAAAACAAACTGTTCAAATTTGTTCAAAAGAACATTCAACCGAAAGACAAAATTTCTAAAACTAATGCAAAAAAAAATTCAATTGAGTAACAATTATCCCTTACCATAAAAGATAAACTTTTGTTCCCTTGACATTGCTTAAGTTTCTTAAACTATCGTGAAAAATTGTGCTCACATTGTACGTAATAAGTCAATAACTCTTAAAATGAAACAAGCACAGAGAAAGGTTAGACTTTTAAGAGTAACAATATAATAGTTTAACGGTTCTAATTCTGTTAATAATAATTAGGCGCTTACCGGCACCTACCATATTTCTTTGTTGTTTTAAATTTTTTTATATACATAGTTACTTATATAATTTTTAAGCATTTTGCTACACTTATGCGAAAACATGTAAATGGTCTAAAGTAACTAAATGACATTTTGTACAAGATGCATGACTGTATGTTTTCCAAATAAAATTAAATAAGCCGGGGACGAAACCTCGAGAAAAAGGCTTTACATCTACACGAGCTTAAAAACTCTTCCGCTACCGAGTGTCTGACAGACAACCAGCCGAATCTTCTGGGAATCTATGAATTTAGCATGTTTATTCTTTCTGCGGTCTAGAGGTGAGCGGTCCCGTTCCCTCTGGAAGTTCGGGAATAACTGAACGTGGCCTTTCTGTCTTTACATGACTGTTGGTTCTGTCTACCCTACAAGGAATATAACGTGATTATATGTATGTATGTTTATATGTACGAATACAACATTCGATTTAAAAACATTCATTATTATTCTCAGTTTATCGAGACGACCCTAATTTTATTGATTTCCTGTGAGTTATTATAATTGATATGAAATACTGATTCATAAAAATATTATTCAGTCATTATAAGTGCAGACGCCGTATGAGCTGCCTTATTCAGCGAGTATGCAGTTTACTTAGAAACAGAACTGTCGAATAACAAGTGCATTGTTTAACCGAATACGTATCGATGAGATTAGTGAGGGGAATACGTAACATCGATAAATTGGTTACCACTTTTTATGGCGACGTTAATTTAACACGCAATTTTATAGGATCGTTTGTAGGTATCATGAAATACACAATAAGATTATTTAGAAATCAATCAGATAAAGAAATTACCAGTGTTACAAATTTTAAATAAGAAAATTTGCAATTGTTAAACAATGTAATAATTATAAAACAATAAATTACTATTTAAAGGTGGGATTAGGTTGCGTTATAAGTAATTACTTAGATACCTATGTGTTTTTCCAGTAAAATACTAAAATAAATTAATATCATTCCAAAGAAATAATCATTTACAAAGATATCGTCATAACTTATTTTTGTTGGGTTAACGGTGACGGGATTCTGGAGGCGCCTTAATCTAACCAATAAAGGCCTATCAGTAGCCCATTATCGAAGGTCCTGATCGAGGTCAACGACCACGGGCTATCGACAAATCGACAGGCGTCGGGGCGGCGCGCGCCACCACTTCCGACGCGACGGATTTGTCGGAATCGGCGCGGGCGCATCAAACAGTGCGAATTTCGGACGCGGGCGCGCGTGAATCCATTTGAATATTTTTTTGTCAGCATGGGAACGGCCACTGTCCATCGTGGGTGAAATGTCCACCCGCATTGTATTGCACAATTTGCTCACCGCTCAATGACAATAACAAAACACCAAGTATTTTTATAATACATAATTTCAACATGTCCCTTCTCCACAAAAATATCCTCAAATACTTTGATGTAGAAATTAAAGCACATGTTATTAATTATCTCTGAGCAGCTACAATTTAATTACTAAAAAATGTCGCCTCATAATTACCGCTTTTTGTGGCGGATTCATTGTATCCGAGATTCAGCCAGATCTCGGCCCACACGGGCTCTCTTACTACCTTCATCTCACGTTTTTGAGTAGCCGTAATATTTAAATTGCCGACATAGCTCCCGCGGGCATACCTTGCATGGGAATGCGCGCCGGCGGTCGTCAAAACTTGCTTTTACCGAATGCGTCGTGCGTTGTCCAAATGCATAGTTAGTATTCCTTTCTCGGTCTGCCTTGAGGATGATGAAGGAGGCGGAAAGAGTTTGAAAGTGTGTCTGTCTGGACGTTGTTACGTCAGCAAACGCATCCCGCCTAAAATTTTGCATAGATGCGTTGCGCATGCGAATCGTGGAGGCGTGCGGCGGCTTGCGGCCACGTACATTAACTGCCGATGCATATTAATTAAGGAGGAAGTTTTGTCAACAATAGCTAATGTGCTCCGCGAATCAGCGCGGCCCCATTGATATAGCTTTTTTGTTCATTCCCAAAGTTCAAGCGGACGGCGCCTTATTCATTACTGCAACATTGCATTATTTATAACACATCTAACTAAACAATGGTCTGGTTATTTGCTAGTTATGATATGACATTTTTTAATCATCGATTTCATTAACGCAGCATTACATCCACATAATCTTAGAGTAATATATTTTACCCGTGCGAATTTAGCGCCACATTCAAAAGAATTGAAGTTTAATCTACCCGGGAACTTTTATTATAACCGGGATGAATAGTATCCTATGTCCTTCTCGTGCTCTTCATTATATATACGCAAAATTTCAAGAAGATTGGTCCAGTAAATAACGCGTGAAAAGAAAACAAACATAGAAAACTTACTTTCGCTTTTATAATGTTAGTATAGACAAGAAGGTTAGTTCAGTAAATAACGCGAGAAAAGACGACAAACAAACAAATAAACTTTCTTTCGCTTTCATAGTAAGGATTCTCATACCTATATACTGACTTTGTCAGAGTATTTAATGAATTTTTTTTGACAATTAATGTAAAAAAAAATCATAGTCACACCAATTGCTTATAACATCACTATTTTCAAGCTGTAAATTAGTCTGTACTGCGATAACTCTATTTACTACAAGTGGTTTAACTGGGTTATTCCATTTAAATCGTGAACTGCTTGAGTATTAATTAGCGATAATCACGACGGTAAATAATCTTTCCGATTAGGAATTGTTAGACTTGATTTGAGTACTATATCTAGAGTACTCATGTCGTTTCCGTGATAAATCGTACGAACATACATACATATAGTAACGTCTTCCTTACGGGGTAGACAGGTGGCCCTAACAAGACTTTTGGGTCTTCAGCGTTCAGCTGTATGGCTCAATGATGAAATTGAGACTTAAATAGTGACAGGTTCCTAGCCCATCGCCTAAAAGAAAGATCCCAATTTAATAAATCTAGGTATTCCTTACTCGTCTTGTACGACATCCATGGAAAAGAGACGGAGTGGTCCTATCCTTTTTTTTATTGTTGCCGAAAACCACAAGGATAAATCGTAAGAAACTTCGTCAAAGGTATGGAAAATTAATTTTGTTGAGCATATACCCTTACGGGGTAGACAGAGCCAATAGCCTCCAAAAAACCGGAAGACCACGTTCAGCTGGATGCATTAATGATAGAATCAGATTTAAATTGCTAGCGTATAAGTAATTGCGCATAAGCTTGAAAATACAATTAATATCTTATGTTGTGGAAATCCATGGTGAAAACCTTTACATTGGCGTTATTCATTTTATTGGTACTAAAATAAGTAAAATAAATAAATAAATTGCGTATGGTTTCCGGTACTTTAGAATAAAAACAGTTCATATCTTTGCCGTGGATGTCGTAAAAGACATCTAAGTTACCTTTTTGGAAATACTATAATTCCTTGAATTCAAAATTTCCGTGTGCTTCATATAAAACGCATATATATCGTAGGTTTTTGTGATAAGGCCTAGGATAATCCACCGTGATACGGATAAGGACGGCACAATACTAAGAAGATAAAACTTGTAATGACTTAATTATCGGATTTATCGAACAGAGCCGCGGATTTAGATTACACAGATTTATTTATTTATCGCCATAATTGTTGGATAATGCATTGTTCAAAGAGATTCCGAATGTGATTTGCGAATTAACCGTCAGGATTTACGTCAAGATACCTATACAGTGTAATCGAATAACAACATTTGGATTTCATTGAATTTGATTTTGAATAATAATGCAATGTTGATAAATAATTTCACGATATTTTTTTTAAGTAAAGGTTAGGATAAATGTTTTATGTCTACTGACGATATTTAAGATGCTTTATATTAGTTTGGTTCTCGAAAAATAAATGCTATCTAAAAATATTTTTACCAAGAACTCTTCATTAAAAAGACAGCCAAGTATTTGAGATTTTTTTTTTGTTATCAAATTATTATCAATTTCGTTGAAGATAAAGTCAGTTCCAAATATTTCAGATCCCGGTTACATCACGGCGTTGTAGGATAGCTCTAAACCTTGGGGTTACGGTGTCAATTGACATAGACTAACACACTAACACGTACTAAAACACGCATTAATCAGAGCACAGATTCTAAATATAGGATCTTATGCTATCACTCCTAGATTCTGATGTCAGGCAACGGAGGCATTTGGGATGAATGATTCGCTAATGATTATTTATGTTGATTTTATTATGCGTATGTGTGTAATCGTTCTCTGTAACTCAACAAGTTAGTTCCACTTATTTAGAAACAATCAAAAGGGTAGAGACTGGAAAAGATTGACTAAAGATACGTAAGTATTTGGGATCCATAGACAAGCATACACCCTTCAATGACCTTCACAAATCGTAGACAGTGTAGCGGTATACTTTTATTAATGTATGCAAACGGGAATTAACGCGAACATACCGTTTACTCCTGACGTTTCGACCGGGTTTCGCCGACCGTGGTCACAGGGTTACTAGTGTACCGGTGTCATAGCTACATCTGTGCGGTGGAATTTTTACCTATCGGCATCATATTAAAAACTAGCTGTGCCCGCGACTTCTTCCGCGTGGTTTAGTTATTTTAGGCATCATTGAAGCCCTCAATAATGGGTGAATAATTTTCCCCGTTATTTTTCACATTTTCCATTATTTCTTTGCTTCTCATAGTTCCAGTGTGATGTTATATAGCCTTAAGCCTTCTTCGATAAATGGTCTATTCAACGCAAAAATAATTTTTCAATTCGAACCAGTAGTTCCTGAGATTAGTGCGTACAAACAAATATAAATAAATCTTCAGCTTTATAATATTAGTATAGATTTTAGCCATGTACCGTCATAATTCCCGTTTTTATAATGCTTGTAATAATCATGCAATGCGAAAGTTTTATGCCTGTGAACCATTGTACGTTTTTTATTCCAACTAATTCTTTTATTATTTTTATTGCACTTTTTTGAAACAATTAGGACTGTGTCACAATGACAAACTAATACATCAAAGAGTGTGCCGCAGTACTTTGGTATAAACAGTTATTTAGAAAAAGATGTAAATAATAATATTTCGCTTCATATTTTAAGTGCTTTGAAAAAGTTGGATATTATTCTGTAAAACCTATGCGGTACAAAAACAAAGTAAAGCAAGTAGACTTTGCAAAACCGCGCAAAAAGTTCCTGCGTATGTGCGATGCTTAACTTAATTGGTGTGTAAGTGAAAATTAGTGGATGCGAAATGTGTAATTACTAGATATTACCACCGAGATATCGATATATTTGCACCTTGTAAGTAGCAAGGCGGGTCTTTAGTACAAACTGCGATAAAACCTAGGTATCACTTTTCTATTAATAAAACATAAAAATCATGCTTAACGCTTGCTGTATCTGGTAATATTGTAAATACATGAAAAAATCACGTATTTGTTCATTAGGCTTTTCACTAAGTCTTGAAAAGACTCGAAGTCCACGTTCATCTGGAATGCTGCTTAATTGTGGCATTACAATATTAATTATTTCTATGACCGATTCACACCGACAAGTGGAGTAATTATCATTTTCGATAACAAAACAGTTTTTGTACATGACTGATGAGACAGTACATGTTAATGTGCATTGGTCAAGTACCTACTTTAACTAGAATAATTAAAAGAGAAAACAAACAACCAAACAAACAATTGCTCATTTCTAATATTACTTACACCTATTAAAGGACGCCTGCGAACCCGCCTTTAGCTTGGTACAATAAATCCTGATGAAGTGATTCCTATTCCTGCGGGAATTTTGGGAAATCTTGTCTTAGTGCATGCCTAGATCACATAAAGAACCTACCTACCAAATTTCAAGTCTCTTTGCTCGAAAAACCATTGGGGTTTGAGACGTGGATTGTCTGGCAGTAATATGACAGTCATTACTCAGTATCGGAAGGGTTTTGTATGTACCTATAGATTAGGAATATTCAGAGTACCTAATATCAAGCATCATTATGTGAACTAGGCAAACCAAATACACAACAACGACATAAAAAACTATGCACACCCTGGATACAATGACGATTAACCATCGCCAAGCGAATTTCAATAAGCAGGATAATAATTTTATTGTCCAGAAGTGGGTGTCTAGCGGTCTGTGTCGCCGGATGGCAGGGTATAACAGGGGCGAACTCCAGGTACCAAATTGTGCAGTATGAATGAGAGAGTGTATAAATGATATTGACGTCCGATGAAAATGCTGCAGTGTAGTTTGTTCCGCCGCTTCTTCTACACATGCGCTTTGGAAGCGGTAGTAGTTATAATTAGATTTAAGTGATGTGACGTCAATAAGTGATACCTTGTATCCAATTTTGAAAATAAATCTATTCTATTCTATTCTAGAGGGTTACGACTTCAGTGAGCTAAGGTGTATCAAAATAGTTGGGATGGCTTACTGTCGACAATGTAAGTAGTAATAGGTAATAGTAACTTACTCTGAATGACTTATCAATTGCCGATGTAAATCATATTACACTATCCCATAATTTACATACATTCATATTATGTACTTATATTACCATGTTTCTTTTACATTAAAAAAATATTCTTACACTTTAAACAATTTAGTTTTAGTAGTGGTATTGACACGGACGTCACATCTTAACGACAAATAAAACTTATTAAAATATTATCGAGTTATTTTTCCATTAAGTATGCCAATGATGTTTTTTTATTGCGATTAATGTTTACAGATAAATTATATTATTAAGAGGTACTTAATTAAAATGTTTTATTAAGTACAAAGTGTAATAAACAAATTGAGACGATAATTTTATTTTACCATTACATAGTTTATGGGACAAAGCCGAAATAATTGTAGTGACCAAAATTATACTTACTATACACATAATAGGTTTATTGTAATTAAGTATATTCTTTTTTTAATTTACTAATACTTTAAAGTGGTAAAGTTTGTAATTTTGATTGTTTGTTTGTAAGGGCTAAACTTTGAAAACATTCAACCGATCATAAAAATTCATGCATTGTTAATTACATACTTTTATTATGTGCAGCCCCTGTAGCATGACATGCGCGATACCGTTTTTATCGCGCGAAAAACTATCGCTTTTTATTATGATGTAAAGCGGGACAGCTCTACTGTTTAATTGTTATCGCGGCTGCCATGTCGTTGGCGCTGGTGTTAAAGGCAATGAGTATTCCACAGGTATCGGACCACTAAATGGCTATAATTTTGGTAAAATAAGGCTTTCATGAGAATGTCCAGAAAAAGTCATGTTTGACCTCGGTTTTAACAATATCCATGCCAAATGTTATCAATATTTGTAAAGCAGTTTAGCCGTTGAAGGGTAACAGACAGAGGACAGACAAACAGGGATTAATAATATTAGTATAAATGTATCGCTATGGATGCCGATATATTATTGAACAAAGGGTTATTTCCTAGTCCGGTTCTACATAATTTCCCATACACTCCACATCGGTGGGTACAAATTTAATTATGTACCAATGATGTGCATATGCAAATGCTTATTAACGGTTGCTTATAAAATTACAGAGAATTGCTTAACTTTGTTTGCATGATCAATCTTCATGCTATATTAGTTTATATAATTAATCAGGTACTTACTTATATGTCATATATTTAATATCTCCATCGTAAAATTTAACACATAAATAAATATTAATTAGATAATTGGTACATTTCCGAGACGACGCTTGCGTATAGATGGATGTTTTTTGTTTAAATAACGGCTGGATTGTTTATATAATTTCCCAAATTTGTGATGATCATTGTATATTTTTCATGCCTTTAGTCCGTCCCTACTTAGTTGTGGGTAATATAAAAATGACCATATATTTTCTTCGACACTTTAATTACTATTCAAAATTGCTGGTATCTAGAACTTTGAAATTAAAATAAAAGCTCATCGCTCAATACGTGCCCTGCACACAAAGGCGTTTTGCGTAAATATGGCGGATTGTGTATGTGAGGGTGCGTGCGTTCGGATACGCACCTATGTGGGTAGTTTAATGATAGTGGGCTTCCGCCGCGTCACACCTGAGAGCCCGTAACCGCCATCGGGTTATAGATACCTAACCCCCTCACCCCCTTAATTCAAAATTGCTGCGTCGCATCGTGTATCAACAACGAGCGGATATTACCACAGATTAAAGGTTCTGAGAAAATTTTGAAGTAAGTTTTTTATAATCGTGTCAGTGGTAAATTGATAGAGATTTTTTTTTCATTTTGTCTCTTTTTTCTGATTTTATTTTCACAATTATTAAAAGTGGAAAATAAATAAACTAGATTTTCTATAGATCTGTAGACAAAATTTGCGACTCTCATATTATGTGATGACTTTAAATAATTTATCATACTAATTATATAGTAGATAAATGTTTAAAACGAATCTATAAATTTACATGATTATTCATAAATCACATTTTCTTAAGCTAATTACATTACTTATATTTTGAGTAGTGGGCGGGAAAAGCGCTATTGTTATTCAAAATCATGTGACAAGATGAACCTTGAAACAAGACAGGCAGGTTAAACAATGGGAATCTTTGAGTCTTAATCGTAGAGCCTCTTACAAGGCAAATACTACGGTTATTGTTATCTTATCTAATTATTATTTCATTTTAAGTAGATCTGCATAATCGTTACAAGGTCGAAAACATCAAGCATCGTCATAAAATTATTGGCAGATGACCGCCCACTTCAAAATATGAGATTCATAAATAATTTATACTAAGACTTTGACGTCATATTTTTACTTAAGCGACTAACAGCTAAAAAAGTAAGCTGCTTTTGTAAAACAATTACCTTTCATACTAAAATTTAATGTGAAACTAAAGTAGCCGTTAGACTTTTTTTAATCATATGTCCAATCAAAACTTAGTAAATTTGTGTGTGCAGCTCTATATAAATCCGCCAATGGCATGCTGAACAAATTACGCATGTATACAAAGGAGCTCAGAATTAAAAGGAAAAAGTTCAATTAATCCTAATTTGCCGGCTAAGATTAAGTCGCGATAACCGGCATTGAGACGAACCCTTTCCTTCTCGAGTTCCCGACCTATTGAGGGCTAAGCCGCTTTAAAAAGGCCAAGGGTCCAATGCGTAACGGCTTTAGATTTTAGACAATGGAAGAACGATAGTTCGATATTTGAAGTTGAATATAAATTTATGGATATTGTTTGCGATATATTTCTTTTGTATACCTATTTTAAAGGTAGCGCTATTTCAGATAAAAATTCTGTAGTAAATCGTAAAACAATATTGGAGTCAGGAGCACTTTAAAACTGCTTTTTATGCTACATTTATGCATATAATGACGTTTTTATCCGTTTCAAGACAAACAGAGCCAACAGTCAACTGTTGTTCAACTGTATGGCTTAAAGATGGAATTGATAGCCTGTATTGATATGTAAAAATCATAACATTTTAAAATAAATAAATAAATACGTAGACATTATACTTTTTTTTAATAAGGACGAAAATATCTCGATACGATTTCCTTCCATTATTTTTTATCAAAATTATACATTATAAAAGTTTTTAGAAAATAAATAATACAATTAGAAACAAAAAATAAAATAACCAAGTGAAGAATTATAACAATTCATGATAAGGGAAATAATTTAAAACTATACACTGAGACATATCATACCGATACATATCAGTGAAAGTTGTTGCATTGAAGACAAAAACGGTGTTTTCACATCTGTCAATAGATCGATCAACCTTATAAGGGCCATGTCTCATTAAACTGCAATACAAATAATTGTTTAATGCGACCATAAACACTATTGATTAGATTATGCACTTAATTTAAACAGATAAACAAATTTAGGTATACGCAGTTGCACTGAACATCGATCGTAATAGAGAAGCAAATAAAATTTACATCTTCAAGAAACTCTGAAATAGACTTAATTGAAAAATGTACCAGGGAAATATTTCTTTTAACCTTACTATGATTAAATATCCTCTCAGTTAACTGACACCCGTTAACTGAATGGGTAATGCTTTTTACGCTTATTTCTGTAGGTTTGTATAGTTTCCTATCTGTTTGTTTTTCTTAGAATTAAAATAATTATAACTCCATCGTGCTGCAATATAATAGCAGGTCGAAAACGTGTGGGAGCCCTTATACTATCAGTGACAATGAACGGTTCCCCTGCATAAACCGCAGTTTTTTTCCTCGCACGCAAAACACCATTGAAAATAATTTCCCTCTTAATTAGTTTAGCATTTGCATATACAACTGCTGGATCCCATACTAGGACGATCATTATAATAATTGTGCTTTTTTCTCGCGAAAAACTTAGTGACCGTTAATCGATAGAAATCGCAACGCATCCGCTGATGAATCGATGTACGCAGGAGTGTGACGAGTTTCCCAACTACCCGCAAATTATTATAATCGTACTGCTACTGTTTGCTAGTTGCCGATTGTTCATTCGATGAGAGCTAGATTGTCGGTAGATATGGGGTGGCGCATTAATTGCTTAATTCCGATGCGTGTGCGCACTCGATTTCTATGGCAATTACCTTTTTTCGTGGACAAGATTTTGTGATTTCCAAGTTATCTTTGTGTCGTGCGCAGAAATCGTAACGTAAATTTTTGTTCCCTGCTTTCTTTAAAAAAATTACATGCACTTATTCAAAATTAATTTACATTTACATTGGTGGTGGTTTACATGTTTTTTTTTTTTAAACACTTAGCTATTTTGAGTCTTCTACAAACTGTAAGTACTTAATTATTATATCTACATATTGTTAACATGTTGGCAGTTTATTTAACATAAGTATTTATATAGTTTCATATAATTTCAAGGGTGAACAAGATAAACATCGAGAACCCCAAAGTAAGCACAAACAAATTGCACTCACTAAAACACCGGCTGAAATAAATGACATTGCGTGCATTTAAAAAAAAACGTTACGATTACGATGCGTTCGAATCCGCAACTTCCTCTACAAAACAATTATTTCTCATTCGAAAAAAATATTTTATCTTTATTCGTGTGCGTGAGAATGCGTGGCAGTGCGTGTGTGCGTTCGCTCGCGATGTTATCACAAACGTTAAATTCATTAACCGGAATTATCTATGCGGATAAAAGTATAATTATCATGCAATTGTTGGAGTAAATATTTCATACGCTTACAGCGACAACGTCTAGTAAGTACAAAATACGCTTTTGAACACAGTAAATGCGATACTTATTTGCGTAGCATGTGTTTAGGAGGATTACTAGTATTAAGTGCACTTTGTTGTAGGCTAAACAGGTGTGTGAGTGCTATTGTTACTGTGTGCGTAAGTATAGTTCCTGGACGGGAGCCGTCAGAATGATTGCCCACGCGTCTCGCATCGTTCACCCCCGCCCTTCAAACAAGTTCACATAAAATTTACATATTCTATGCAAAACTATTTTTTTCTAACGCTAAACTGATGGTTGTAAAGTACAGCTGTGGATATTTGTATGCATGTATGTTGCATTTCGACTATAAAAGGTAATGGTTCGTTAATAGAAAACTACTTCTCATATCGATGGGTATAACTTATTATCTTTATGCAGGTAATGATAGCTATTAGAAAACATTTGGGTAACATTGTTGTATGATACTTTTTATCATTACCACATTATATATTATTGTATAACTTATATATTAATATATTATATATTAATGAACCAGAAAATCCTCTATGAAAAGCAATATCAAAAAGTCTATTGTACATAGAAAATTATAGGCGCACTGATAGAGACTCGTTTTATATTCGAAACACGTGTTCGAAATGAAGTTATATCGTCTTAACAAAGAAATTAAGATTTCCAGAACAGCTATTCATCTCTTATCCGTTAAATTAGAATCCCACTAATCATGATTTTGGGGGTCCGCTAAACTCAATGGAAAATACTCTTTCGACAATACTTCGACCACTCGAATACAATTAAAAAATAACTCAACCGTCACTAGTAAGTAGAAACGGACGCATACGCTGGGCGTGTCTCCACACACCAATGCACTCTCCCCATTGTTTATCCCACGATTATAACCAATTCAAAAATACTAACTCGCACTCGAAAATTAAACTCGAGTGGTGCTACGGAACCTTTTGTTTTAAACACAATACACGCACTCTGCGCCGCTAAAAACCACGAAAACTTAGAATCTCTGTTATAATGAGAATGGAACCCGATAATTGGGAACTAACGAGAGTATTGGGAAGTTTAAATATGGAAT
The DNA here is from genome assembly GCF_032362555.1 of Amyelois transitella. Taxonomy (NCBI): domain Eukaryota; kingdom Metazoa; phylum Arthropoda; class Insecta; order Lepidoptera; family Pyralidae; genus Amyelois; species Amyelois transitella. The sequence goes on along the minus strand of NC_083506.1, from coordinate 4,184,150 downwards.
TTCCATAATTGATGTTACGCCATTGCGAGGCGTTTTGAAATCAACAAACCTTCATTGGCTGAACCGCAGTAACACCTGTGGCGAGCATTGACCAGTCGAGTGTAACAATAGATAAGGACAAATGAATTGACTTTTTATAATTTTTAGTTCATTTTCAATAATTCGTTTTACATGCACTTTAACAAGTCACAGAGGTATAGTCATGAATTATTGTTTTTAGAATATCTTAATTAGTTAGATTTAGTACCACACTGTCAATCTCATTAAAACTTGTAAATATTGGACCTACCATGGAAATATGAATCAGTAAACAGTTATGAAGAAATCTATTAGAGAACATACAATAAGGCCTCCGAATGTCACCACAAAAATTGTGCCAAAGTTCTTAGCTTCGGTGATTATAAATTTTGCTTAGCGTGGATTAAAACAAGGGGTGTTGGTAGTTGGTAGTTCTTCAGGCTGCGCCGGCGCACCGACAGCTGACTATATGCCCATTAACCGAGCTATTGTCCCTCTGTCGCGTCGATTATTATCATTATGGCGTATAGGATCTATAGGTTAGGGCTGCATTAAGATCAGAATAATATTAAAAATAAAAGCTAATGTAGGTACCTTAAATAGGATAACATATAGGTATGGCAATTACATTGTATGATTTGTGTGTAAGTTGCTTACGAATAACTTACATTCCTTATTTGATTTTCAATATACCTATTGATATACATGTATTTACAATATACCTATTGATCTACACTCGTACCAAAACGCACCGTTAATATTGCCAATTGTCATAAAATCAGCACATACCATCACAACTCGATAATATCATAACTATTTCAAAACTGTTCACGTTGCACTTTTTACGGGCGATCGATTGCTGATCGATTAACAAAAAAACGCTTGAGCAATGTACTGAGCACTCATAATTGCGCATGTTCATATTTACGCATACCTACTTTATCGTCAATCAATAATTAATATCTGGCTGGTGGCTCAGACGCTCCCGAATTTCGCCGGAGAATGATGAGGAGATCGCGTTCGCGTAATCGAACCAGCAAAAAATAAAAAATGAAGCAAATACGAAATACTCCATTACTGACTCGGCTATAGGCGGCTGTGGAGTCGATTGTTTATTTTACTTTTGTTGAACGTTCATTTTTTTTTCGAGATAGAAAGTATGCAATGTTTTCCTTATAAAGGTTCTGAAGTGAAAACTTCCTTAGCGGCGTTGTACACTTTTATGTTGGAAATCGCATCGGACATCGTGGACGTTTACGGCCCAAATCAATTCCTTTAATTGCGAATATCTATTTCTTCAACGAAAAACTAGAAGCGAGCCATTCATTTTGCGGAAGACATACGAAAAAAATTGAGATTTATTAATCATTAGGTGTATGGTGTCTCGGTCAATATGCACGAAACACTAGTATGTGTTAGAAAGGGATAGATAGAGAATGCGCAATGTCATTCGTCTAATAAACAAGCAAACGGAATCGATAACCGCGTATGTACTTAATTAAAATAAGGAATAGACGGCAAAAACTGTACAATATGTACTATCTATCATAAATAAAAGAAACGCCAGTAGGTATTATGTCTTTGATTAATATATATATATATTTACTTTTTGCTATTTATCCATTGGTCTTCTAAACTTGCTTAATGATAAATAGCAAAAAGATGAATCAATTATCTACTTAAAAATCATAACCTAATATAGTACATAAAGTGATCCAAAGAAAATAATTTGACCAACTCCAACGCACCCCTGTGCTGGGCCGCACATTGTGTATGCAGGGCGCGGTAGCCTGCAGGCCACGTCAGCTATTTGCCCGTGTCCAGAGGCTAAGCCATTCAAGGCTAAGACGCCGGGCCAGTTTTTGGCTGTTTTCTTGATCCTCCTGAACCAGCCCTGGACGTGCTGCCTCCACAATGCAATGGCCAGCTAATTATCGAGAAAAATGCCAACGTTTTGCTGCGAAAAAATATATGTGAATCTGATTTTTGTTAACCGTGTCGAATATACCAATTCATTTTGTGATTTCTTCAAAACATTTTATTTTTATTTTTGCTAGTTCAATATTTTATATATGTATATTCTACTCATACTTAACTTTTTGTTAAATAAGCATAAAAATTGACACGTGAAAACCGTTGTGCGTTACACAATTAATTAAATATACACTTTTCGTGTAACGTCAATCAAATTAATATTTGACTCTTTGTTATTCCGATAATTAATAACTGATAATAAATAAAAAAATGCGAAGAAAATATATTCGAAAAAAATATAAAATTGTTTTCACTTAAAGTTACATGAACTTTATGATAAGTTTAAATCAATGTAACAATTTACCCTTCACTTTAACCCCCTCGACGCCGCTTCTGTAATCTTAGTGGAATTTGCACGGATCTGTTGGGCACCCCTTCCATTATTAATTGCACTTCTCAGGTGTGAGATTATCCTTATTAAGGTTACCGCAGTCTTGAGATATGCATTTCCTAGATTTAACGAAATAAGTACCTATAATCTCTCTTATGTGATAAAACCATTATGTTTATCCTACACAGCTGGATGGATATTTCTTAATTTATTTCGTAACAAATATATGCCTCTAAAGCGCTGTCGGATAATGTAAATTTCTAATGGTGAAAGAATTTTTGAAATCAGGACTTATTAATCAAGAGTTCCTCGATTGCCCCGTCAAGAGTAATATAAAACCCGACATAATTATCGAAAGGCTAGGTTTTATTAGTTTTCAATTACTATCGGTCCCAAAAAACATAATATAATTTTATATGCAATAGTAAAAGTGTTGTTATGCAAATATTACGCAATTTAGATTAATACCTATGGTCATTTGATTTTAATAAGCTATTTGATTAACTTGGGCAATAAGGTGCCTAACCTGCCCCGTATCTATTGTACTGTAACGACCGTATCATTTCAATTACAGCAGTTCTATCAATAAACCTTTCCTTGGATTAAGTAACAAATATATATTTAAATAGACACGTTCCAATGCTAATAGCTATTGCAAAATTGAAATTAAGTTTTTTGTAAACATTCAGCCTGCGCATGGTATAATAATGTGTGCGTTTGGATAATTAAGTTTTGCCTGAAATACTGACCAACACATAACTATATATTTATATTAATTTATTATTTTTGCCATTTTTCGTTGAAATGTTAGGGTGTAATTTTTTGCATAATAATGGTGAAATGTGCTAGTTGGACAGGAAATCATACACTATTAATACTTACAATTACAATTAGTAACAAAAATACATTTATATTTCACGACGACATGATAATTATCATAGAAATAAATACGCACAAAGACTCAATTGAGTTTCGTGCGCGGGCGTCGTTCTATACGTAATTACAGTGAAGATTATCAGAAGCAAGTGCGTTCGATAACGCATGCGCACGAACGCTTGTTATTAAATTTATTCCTTTTTCGCCGGAATCTGCATAATGAGGGGTGCAAAAAACAGGTAATCGCTAGAGTGCGCGACGCCTTACCTCAGAGAAAGGCAGTCTTTGTCTGATGTATGCTCAAGTATGAATATTAAATTTAAGGCGCATTGCTATTTTATTTTCCTCACTTTTAACCAGACGATTACGACCGATTATTTCTTGTCAAAGTGTGGCATCGTTGAACCAGTCCAGTGCATTACATTACAATACTTGGATATTTATATTTAGGCTGCGGTAGTGTTATAGCCCGTAATAATGATCTACGAATGCGCCTACGCACGGTGTTTCAATGAAATACGACAACTGTCTGTTTTCTCTACTATATAAAATACATTATAAAGAGACAGATTCCAAATGCATGAATATTTGGTATCGATAATATTACGTGGTTTTAGCAATCATTTCTTACGACCGAGGCACTAATTAAGTTTGGCCTCATTACCATTTTTTTAACCAAAACCCCATAAAGAAAATCACAATTTCAATTAGGTAATTGTAAAAGATCACTTACCTCCATGTTCAAAACAAACAAATTGTTCAATGTATAAGTATTATATAACAAATTATTCAATATAAGTATTAAGAAAACACAATTCATTGGACTAGACTTGAGTGAATTGAAAATATTTTTGCATTCTTGTAATGGGTAACAACAAAGTAATCACTTTAATTGTAATATATTATTGACTACTGAATCAACATCTGACAATCGATTATTAAGTAATACAATCTATTAAGTAAGACGGTATTAAGTTTAAATTTTTTTAAATTTAAATTAATATAAATGTTTAAAGCTTAAACCACGAGAATCAGATATTTCACAAAAGATAAAACCCTTATTATAACAAACTTTACAGAGAGTAAAAACAAACCTACTTAGGTAATACGCCATGTCATAGGTAACGAACAAACTGATTTGATATTAATTTGTTAAAATATGAGCATTTGATTTTCACATTTAATCCGTCGTCAACCTGTCAGTATTGGCATTAGTGAAGCTCATCACCTTCAACAAAAAGATTGCGCACCGCATTCAATTATATCGATGCCGACATTTCGATAACGAAGTAAAGCCTTTCAAAGATTTCTGATTCCGGCCCTGTATCGCCGCGGGCTACCGAAATTCCACATCGCGTATGCGACTTTACTTCGCTCCTTAAATCCGTAGTCATTATGTAAAAAAGACGGTAGGTGCACGGTAGAGACGTTCAAACGAGCCCTCTTAATAATGAAAGATCTCCACATGTTTGTATAGCCGATTAATTTGTAAGTGATGCAAACACACTTACATCATCTTGGGAATGTTACTTTTAATGGTACAATGTTTTCCGCACAATGGATTAATATCAGAAGCAACTTTTCAATCGACGTTGTTCGCAAATCTCAAAGCTCATTATTCGAAGCAATCTCAAAGATATGCTCGTGAGATGTGATGTTCGTGAGAAATTTGCGTTGTAACAGGACTGGAAGGTAAGAAAAAAGTAGCGCGCGTGTCTTGGGCGGTCCAGCAAGTAGCCCAGTAATTTATGGTTAGTTTTTGGCTGCTCCCGCGCAATGCAGCCTCGCGGCTTTTCGCCGCTCCGCGACCCGCCCCCCTGCCCTTGCCCGCCCTGCAGGCTGCCGGTCACAGACCTCGCGACACTCCGTCAATCTCCACTACTTATCCGTCCTGCCGATCCCTTGTAATAATCGTTTTTTCTCCAAAAAAAAACTCCCAGTAATAAAGATCCTATCGCCACCGCCGGGAGCTAGCACCGAAAGAACGCCTGCTTTCGAAACCTAAAATTGACAATATCGCAACTGATACTTATTAAGACGTGTATTATTGACTATAAACTGGTTCATTGTTGCGCCAAAATTAATCTCTCTAGCTTAGGCTGCGTCACAAAGAGAGTCGCCGGCGCGTTCGTTGGCTATTACAGACACCACAATGTATAATTAGATACGTTTTTAAATAGTTTTTTCAGACGGTGTCCATATTAAAACGTCAATGTAAATAACTTGTTAGCCGCAATCTCATTTCTGGGCGATTGGATATTACAATAGTGTACGTGATTTGAGAAAGGTAACGGTGTCGCCGCTTTATCCGCGAGATGGAGCCCATTACAGCGGCGCGAGCGCAGCGCGTGCTCGCTAGCCGAGCCAAATAGTCCACCATGCATTCAGATCGTTTTATCACGTGAACAAAAACACGTCTATTCAAATCCTGCTGTAACAGGCAGACGTCTCACACGCTTGATATCTTTAAATGTCGAGCTGTGTGTTGAACTTCATAGATAAAAAATTGCGGCGACATCATTTTCACTGGATACAAAAGGAAAATAATCTGAGCTTGGCAACTATGTCGACAAGAGAACTCCATTGGCGCTAGTAATTAAGTTCCAGTGTGTCAGAGTATTGTATCGATTTCAGAAGCAAATTGAACGCGCGTATTCACTTGATATGACGTACGTGTCTTATTGCACGGATTATTAGTATACTGTAAGCTACTTCACAGTTTTTGTGGTTGCCGCTTGGCACGCGCCCACTTTCTACTTAGGCACCCATCTACAGATGTAATTGTGCTTATACAATTTTTTGTTTCGGTTTCGAAACGTCTAAGTCATCATAGAGAATCAGTAACGGTTTGGACGTTTAAAAATGTTATACTTATCTGTTACAGGGAGATTGATACAGTTTGTTACGACTGAGTCTCGCTCGTATGAGTTAAGATATTTGGAGATCTTGACAAACGATATTTAGGTTTAACATCCTGAATATAAGTACAAGCTTTGACCCATACACACTTTATAAGATATAATGAGTAAGTGCTGACATCATAAACATTTGAAGAATCAATAAGATTGTGAGCTCTTATATCCGCGATATCCAATGACAGGTTAGTTTATGTTAATTACTGAAGTGAACAAATGTGTGAGAACCGGGAGATAATAAAACTGTGTATGGAACATAAATAAACTATGCAATTAGAAAATGCGTCTTGTGAATTCATCCCTTTTTTACTACAATTGTATAAACTGTTCTGAAAAAAGGTTTTATGTCGCGGTAATAAGTAGGTACCATATCACATTAATATTTGGCAGGTACATATTTTTATACCTGTACGGTTGTTGTATAGTATAATCATCATCATTATCTGAGTGTCTTCCCAATTGTATTCTAAGCGGTACCTTATCAAAATAAACCTGTGTACGCATGCATAATTAATTAAACCTTTATATAGTACAATTATGTATCCTCATACATTCATTTCTATATTCTATTACTAACCCTCCGCTATCTGTCTGTCCGTTAACTAAATTATTATTAATTTATAAAATTATTTATAAAAAAAAATTATGTAAGATGTCATGGCTTAAATTCGTCCAATGCATTGCATACACTTAAATAAATTTATGCTTGCATTTCTCGTACACTGCTATCCTGACTAAAAAAATCCCCGAACATGCGGTATTATCGAGTCAACTGCAATCGATCAACCGAATAGATGTAGCCGATAGCGGTATTTATAAATATTCGTCCTTGTACGAGGTCCTGGCTAATCTGTTACAAGGATTACTGATATTGTCCAATACCAAAAGATTTAGTGTAACTTACATTTGTTTGTTCAGAACAATTTTATTTTAAGTGACCTTATATGTATAATGATAAGAGTGCATTTAAGCTGTGGTTAATTTAAGAATGTATTGAAAACAGAAAAAATAATTAATATAGCAGGTTTTATTTTAAACGACATTAAAATATTCTTAAAAATTTAGGCGGTTGTAAAATGCATTTACAAACTAAATAAGTAAAACAAAACCTCTAGTGGGTACTTTTTCACCCTTACTTTACTTTTTGTGCATAAACTACACTTTACAGTAAAGTTAACGATAACATTTTGTACTAAATCGTCACGCAACAGACAACGTTATTCATCAGAAGCTTGATAATTTGAATACAAGAAAGATCTGTGTCAATATAAATCAATCAATTGAATGGCACCGATGTGGCTGTATTTATAAATATTCGAGGTCCCAGCTAATCCATTATCGGTGGATTACAGCGATAACGCGGATCCAGCTGATAAGAGTTACGACTGTTGCTCACAATGTTTTCGTTTTCCTATTAAACAATATTTTCTTTTGGTTTCTTAGCTACTTGTTAAATTTAAATTACGTGATTGCCATATTGTTTGTTACAATTTTCGCTCCAATTACAAGTACCCACGTTTCCTCATTTTTCAACACACGGATCAAAATTAGTTCCGAGTATTTACGAAAGGGGATAAGTGATCGAGTTCGCTTCGTCTCGGTTCGGTGGCGAGACCCCAAACCGGAACAATTTGCGTCCGAGTTCAGAGCCAGCCCGAAAATATTAACTTTTTCGTAAAATAAATCATTCCGTGTTTAACGAGTTTTTTTGTTACAAAATAAAAAGTCAATCATCAAAAACACTGTCTCGTTATGAACATGTCCTTGTTGTTGCCAATATCGGCGATTATATTAAAAATTGTTTCATAACATCATATATTAAACTGTTACTTAGTTGGGATCTACTAATTTTAAAAAATATCGTACTAACTTTTGCGTTATTTGTTCGCTTAAACATAAGAGTCCATTTTATAAAATATATTATTCATTTATTGTATGTATAAATAAATATCTGGAATATAACTATAAGTCAACACAATTTCAAACAAAGTCATGATGAATTCAAAACTCATTAACCGAACGAAATATGTGATCGTTAGGAATGCAAAATGCCACACGTTCATAAAAAATGAATATCCAATATAAATGACTACAGCTAACCGCAGATAAACTAGTTGTTACTTGTCGTGTAATAGTTAAACTACTTTTATAACAATTAAACGACGTAATCTGCGATATCTAAAGATATTAAGTTATTTTGCACGAATTTGGTAAAATGGTGTAGGTAAGTACAAATTATAACAAATCCGCTAAACGAGTTTTATGGCAATGGTGTTAGAAGAGTCAAGTATAATAAAATATATATTGGAAGTTTTTTTGTAAGACTAGGTACTTATATCTAATATAATGATATCTTTAATTATTCGTTGAAATGTAAGAATAACATATTTTATTTTTATTAACAAATATGTTTACAAATTGTGAACAAGAGGCGTGATTTCATGTATGTTTTTATTAATAAACTACTTACCTAACGATTAAACACAATTTAATCTCTCACTTACTAACTAAAAGACACGGGCAACTCCACCCGAGTAAAACGAAAAACTGTGAAAGTGCAAGTCTGATGAAGGGTTCTGTATCATCACGTTTGTTTCATAAATATTTCTTTTTTATATTCCAGTTTCTACCAGTTTACTGAAATCGACCAGCAAATTGCTTAAAAAATCCGTTTGTTGTATGGGAGGCACCCTTAAATAATTACTTTATTGTACTTAATCATTAATTTTAAAAGGTAATAATATAAACGTTAATATTCATTGAAAATTTTAAGTGTCTACCTGTTACTGTTATTTATATTGATAATTTCTATTAGTACTGGTCATTCGGAACCCTACAATCGGTGTTGCCCGTCACGCACTTGACCGCTTTTTATTTTTTTTTTACCTGTCAGTTCTTATTGCCTTTAACTTCGTGAGATAAAGTTTTATTGGACTAGTAGCTGTTTCACTGTCCATATATGTACGTACATATACTTCCCATATCTTATTTTATAGTTATTATTATTCATATGTTTCCTATTCATCAGATAATACTTAATTCTTATCTATACTTAAACCTAAACAAGGTATTTTTAAATTACTATTTCACTTACTAATCAACGTTACTTTAATCTAACTAAGTTATTAAAATAAAAATAGTATTTGTTTAGGTTTGAATAAGTACTTAGTTATTTTTTCAAATCGCTCTTCAATTACATGACATTAATTGCTTCAAATATGTAATGTAAAACCACATAATACAGATTTAAAACGTGAGAGAATCGAATACGTGATGTAACACAAATTATTCGATACATAATTAATGCTATAACTAAGAAAACGTTTTATTTGAAGAATGGTGACGGTGCAAGTCATGCCATTTAAATCCATCCATTACTTTAACCTGGAGGAACTGTTTATTACCAAAAAGATAGAAGGAAATGGATACATGTATACAATGGATATAAATGGAATACGTTGGACCTATCAAATAAAAGATCATCTCAAGACAGTATCTGATGCATCACAACTAGCAAAAGATCGCTGCAGATGGAAAGAGATCGTAAAGAAACTAGATCAGGCACATCATGACGCTCAGGGAGCAATAGAGAAGGAGGATTAGTTATTTAAACGCATTCGTTTTTAATGAGGGGTGATCCCGAGTCCGGACCATATTAAACAAACAACCATTTTTTTTTTCAAATAGGTACGTCTTTCCTTGTCTAAACATGTTCCATTCTATTCATCAATGAAATCCTTCAAGATTTTTTATTTCATACCTACTACTCGACATAGGCTTATGGCATCGCATTTCATTTATTTATTTTAAATGCAATTTTTGCAGAGCCGTGTGGTTCCCGGCACCAAGAGAAAAAAGAATAGGACCACTCCATCTTTTTCCCATGGATGTCGTAAAAGGCGACTAAGGGATAGGCTTATAAACTTGGGATTCATCTTTTAGGCGATGGGCTAGCAACCTGTCACTATTTGAATCTCACTTCTATCTTAAAGCCAAATAGCTGAATGTGGCCTATCAGTCTTTAAAGACTGTTTGCTCTGTCTACCCCGCAAGGGATATAGACGTGATTATATGTATGTATGCATGTTTTGCAGTTTAATTTTAATAATTACATTATCATACAGATCTTATGTCTAATTAGCTAAATAAATCCTGAAATTCCTACGAAAACGAGAAATAAACGAGATGTTTACACGTCCTACGAGGTTGCAACAATTATCTATTACTTTCTAATTGAAAAAAACTTAATAATGACAAAGATTTATTCTCATTATTCTTCTTATCTATAGGTTAGTATAATTGACCAATTGTTAAGAAAATATTTAGTTTAGATTACCGAACCACTTATCCTTATATATGTAAATTTATTTATATAAGGCTAATTTGTAAATGCTGTTAAGTTAAACATTCAAAGATAATCTACAAAATTTAGTGGTGAAGTAACATCATTAAGTCACTTAACTACATTTTAGTTATCATTTCATAATATTTTACCCGTTTTAGAGACAATGAGACAATGTTTTTTCACGGCCGTATTTAGTACTCAATATTTAGTGCAAATTTACAAGTAATATAAGTAGTCTATTAGAATACAGTAGGTAATACACGCGATGTCCCATTATTTTCTATGCAAATTAATTATTATCTCGATGAATAAAGAAATATGTAAACACTAACACAATACCGACAGTCAATTGACTGATATTTTAAATAGATTTTTTTTAAATATAACATTATTTTAGAATATGAAGAAAATAAAAATAAAATAGTTATTCCTTTACTTATAAATGGACAGTATTTTTATTTAAATACAATTATGTAAAAAATATTAGAACCCGCAACTCCGCCCGCACGTTAAAAAAATCGCAGTAGTTTCCATTGCCGCGGAAATTTCCAAAAATATTAATCTCTTAGACACTCACGATCTATATTCCTGACAAATTTCATCTTTAGTGGCACAGTGGTTTTTCAAACTTCATGATCAGTGAGTAAGTGTTTGTCGTTTAATAACTTTAAAAGACTTTTAGAAAAATGTAAAAAACCTTTGTTTTTTATTTATTTTCGATGTAAAACACAGCGGAATGTAAATATTTCATTAAATGTTATAGGCTTTTTTTACCTGTCGATTCTGGGAAATAAAAAATCAATTATGCTTATAAATTAAACAGCTGACCTGTGTCAGATCGCTCGCCGACTCCGACTTGACTGAGTTTGCAGCAGCCCACGCCTCGGCGAACGTCTCCATAGCACTTTGAAAGTCCATTTTTATTACAGTTCACGACGACATCGACATGCCGAAATATCACTCAACATGTGTACGGCGCGACAGAGGCCAACAATAAAGCAGCGACACGTGTGCTCGCTCCGACCAGCGGCGCGCTACTACCCGGCCCCGCCCAGCGAACCGCCCGAAACGCGAAAAACCGATACCAACGGAACCTTCCCGTTTCAGCGCTTTTCCTTTTAAGCCGCTATTTTAACGAGTTTCTTTTTTATTCCTAAGCCCGGCCCACGGTGGTGGTTGGGCGTTCGGATTATTTACACTTGTAATTCACTGATCGCTGCTGTAACATTCGACTAACTTTCGTCGACTGCTACATCAAAAGCAACTAAGACGGCCCGTTTACTTTGTTTTCTCTACTTAAGTAAGTCATTGCGCTCATTTGAATAAAGAACGCCAAAAAAATCTAAATCTGCCTTTGTTCTCCATTTCTCTTTTGTCTGATGTTATGACATCATTCATTCATTCATATCATCACTAAAGTGTATTTTTTTTTTTGTTTTTTTAACAACGTATTTCGTAAACAGTACTTACGTTTAGCTACTTTAATTTTATAAGTCGAAAATATTTATATTGTCTTACAGGTGAAGAAATGCAGTCGCGATAATTATATATTGTTTTAATTATATCTTAAAAAAAACACGAAGCAGTTTTTATAATTGTAATATTTATTGCCGTGTGGTTCCCGGCACCAATAAAAAAAAAGAATAGGACCACTCCATCTCTTTCCCATGGATGTCGTAAAAGGCGACTAAGGGAAATGGCTAATATTAATCGAATTATTAAATAAAATTAATTTGCCATTGAAATACTAAACCAATTACGAGTACAATATTAATATTTTCCCAATGATTCTTAGATTATTCCTCGATTTTCGATAATTTAATATTATAAAAAAATATATATGAATACTTACTACTTAACTAATTCAGTATGTTAACAGAATGTTATATTTTGATCGAAGAAGAAAAACTGCAACAAGCAAAGGGTTTGAACCTAAGTAAGATTCAAAGATTATAGCAGATAGAAGGAAGGTGATAGTGATATTAAAAGAAGAGTGAATGCCGTGAACATGGTAAATGGAGTGTTGCTACTCATTTTGAGCAGTTAGAAGTTGTCTAAAAGGCTCGCTTGGCAGAGCTTAGGGGCGTTTTGGTTCCAACTGGGAGTGAAAGTTGGGTGTGGCAGAAGAAGCAAGAAAGTAGAATAAACGCGGTGGAAATGAGAGTGCTTAGAAGTATGATCGGTGTAAAATTGAGTGTCAGGATAGGGGCAGCGTGATAAGGGAATGTTGTGATGTGAGAGAAGATAAAGTGAAAGGTATAGAAAGGGGGATGCTTAGATGGTTTGGTCATGTCGAGCGAATGAATGAAAGCAGTCGACTAAGAACGTAAATATATTGATTAAATCAGAGACGTTCTGGCAAAAAGTCAAGGCAAGGGTACCCGAAACAGACGGACTTGCATAAAGAGAGTTATGAATATGGATGAAGCAAAAGACGTATACAGGGGTCGTAGCAAATGGAAAGATTTCGGGAAAGAGGCGTGATTTATGAATTTATGTTATTAAGTTTTTCATAAAATAAATATGCTAGCTTTTGCTCTATTATCTAAGACTTCATATTATAATTAAAATATCGATATGGTCTTAATTATGCAATTTAAAAGGCCATCAAGGTGGCTAATTGCATGGTAAGATGGAGGCGCCAAGGAGCATTTTTATTCATTAAATAAATCACCGCGGCTTCCTGAGGATGTAAGAAAAAATGTCGCAGCATCACATAATTTTGTACGTGGCCGCTTATTACCTTCAGGAAAAGTTAATTTTTCTTAATTTCTGGAGCTTCCGCAAGATCTCCCGGATCTTTGAAATATTGTTCGGGCTAGGTGTCGCTTTAGCTGTTAAATTTAATTTATTTTCTCTGAAAATTAGACACATTTTTTCAAAGTTACCAATTTGATATTTACCGTACATATATGTATGTTTTATACCGAATGACCACTCAATTTTTTCCCCATTCAAGCGAATAAGGGATTATAATATGCATGTAGATATGTAATAAAACTACTAATCTTCTTTCAATCTTTACATAATAAACATAAACAGTTGTTAGTATCCAGAAAATAGGTATTTACCTAAGGCTGGTAATGTCTTCCATATTAAGACAGAAATTTCACAAAAACCGGTCAAGTGTGTGTCGGGCCACGCGCATTATAGAGTTCCGTAGAAGCGAATGCCATCTCTGAGTTTACACATACAAATAGGCGGCCTCGACGCGCGCCGCGTACGCAAACACGCTGCTATTCAATTCGGCATTATTATTGTTAAACTTACTATAATTTTATGTTTTATTTTACTTAACTTAATTTGTAAATTTATATTTAAGTACTTGTTTTACGTAACTACCAACTGCCAAATTTCTCATCAAATTTGTGTGAAATGTTACTTTTCCGAGTACATTTATAAAACTCCGTTATATACTTCTGCTGTAATTTTTACATGAGTCTTTAAACAACCGGTGAGCTGATACATATGATACGGACACTTACCTCTAACAAAAAATATTTTAGGAGAAAAAAAAACTTTTTCTCTACGTTTTTTTGCCATTATTAATATGCATGCCGATACCAAATTACAGCTCCGTAGCGGAACCGCGGATGGACAGACAGACATGACAAAACTATAATTACAAGGTTCCTGCGTTTTACTGCGGGACCCTATATCCACACCATTTATTATAAAAATTGACACAAATAAGTCATAAACATTGGTGCCGTGTGGTTCCCGGCACCAATTTAAAAAGAATAGAACCACTCCATGTCGTTCGTAAAAAGCGACTAAGGGATAAGGTTATAAACTTGGGATTCTTCTTGTAGGCGACGGGCTAGAAACCTGTCACTATTTGAATCTCAATTCCATCATTAAGCCACACCTTTTGAAGACTGTTGGCTCTGTCTTCTCCGCAAGTGATATATACGTGATTATATGTATGTATATAAGTCATAAACAAATTAAACTGTAAGATGTTTTAAAACTGTTTACAAACGCTTTATTATTATTTACTTAATTGTTCCTCCAACACTATGTTTTCCACGTGGATGCATCGTCGGTGGTCGAAAAGGTAAGATAGATTTTTTTATTGTTCTAGGTAGGTACTCTGTAAAAAAAATTTTTTTGAAAATGCCCGAATTTGACACTTAACTTGGCTTAACGGCTATTTTGTGTTTGTGACAACGAAATAATGTCAGTTTCTGTTATCACACACAATGGATTTAAACCGCAGTTTTCACAGGTATGATACAATAATTATTAGCGTTGTCAAAACTTTATTTCATCAAAATCGGTGAAGGGGAAAAATAAGTTATGGTCGATTGAAAACTTTAAGCACACACTTTTAAACAGTGTGTAACAGTGAATGCGTTTTATAATTAATTTAGTTATAGCTAGAATTACCACTTTGACAAAAACACCGCAGTCTCTGTTGAATTTTAATAAAAAAAACATTAAATGTGGGCATAAAATGTAGTTACATAAAATCTCATTAGAATTTAATTGTAATTTTAATTTACGGCAATAATTTAAAATAATTAAAAAAAATGTTGGTTTGGCTTTGTTTATAAAATAATCAACCAATCAAGTCTATTAATATGGGCCTGGATAACTGTAGTTTACGCAACGAGCGGAGCCGCCTACTGAAAACATTTCTTTTTACTTTAATTGTGTACAGATACTTGAGTAATATACATACATGTACCTAATTAGGATACCAACTTACATACAACGAAGTCATGCATTGCCACAATGATTTGTGACGTACAATGTTACGTATATCCTTGCTTATATCTCAACCCTCTTAACATAGTAGTGTCAATATATGACTATAAATAAATCGTTCTAATTTGATCATCGCGTATGGGCTTTTTACACATTGACTAGGTACCGTCCAGTAAGTTCGGTTTATTCCTTCTCGACAGTAAGTAAATTTGAATTAGACTTTGAACAAAGTGGTATTAAAGTTTGTTAACTGTTTTCTATCTTTTGAAAATCTTTTTTGACGTATTAAAAAAACTTTTTGTTTGCACAGCATCAATCTGATATAAACTCTTTTGTGTTTAAATATTCTCGTACATACACACACAAAATCACGCCTCTTTTCCGGAGAGGTAGACAGAAATTTGGACTAATGAAATCCAAATAAGTAGGTACTTTACTTAAACTGTACTAGGTAAGTACCTACTTACTGTGGAACCACTTTGTATTACATATACTTATATTTTACCCAACTTTTTTTTATGAAACGAGCCTGAAAATAATTAAAATAGAATAACCCAATTTATTTGTGTACAACGAGCCTAACAATAATATAAATGGTATAACCCAACTTATTTGGGTATACGCACCCAGTCACCGCAACGCAACTGTCCTTGATTAGCACTTACACGTAGTGTTTTATCTTTTTAGCGGGTACAAGTTTAGATCTCACTTATTTGAAATTATTTTGAAACTTAACACTAAGCGTTATGATCTCGAATTGCATTTGTACCGAAGATTTTAGATATGTTTATTAGACAGTCAAATACAGCTTAGAATTAAAATAAAACACGTATTGTCATCTTTTTTACTTCGCGTTATATTTACTTCACACGTGTAACATTTGATTCACACTAAGGTCAACAGTCTTTATTGGCAACCGAATGGACGACATATATACATACATAGACACGTATATTTAATCTCGTCTATGTACCTTGCGGGGTAGACAGAGTCAACAGTCTAAAGCCATGGTCATTTATGTAACTGACTGATGAAATTAAGATTCAAATAGTGTCAGGTTGCTATCCATCACCTACAAGAAGAATCTCAAGCTTATTCAGAATTTTCCTTAGTCGCATTTAACGACACCCATTTAAAAAAATTGGAGTGGTCCTATTCTAGTGCCGAGAACCACACGGCACAGAATGGACAATACGAGAAAAAAGCATATCATAAAAAAAATTTGGGTAATTAAAAAAAATATTATTTCTTCATGAAAATATTAAGGAAAAAGGTGTATTATCTCTTTTATTATTATTATTTTTGTAGAAAGCTTATGAAAATTCATTCAATGAAGACTTTATAAAAAGGATAAATTAAACAAAAACAACAACCCAATAAAAGGCGTTGGTAAAAAAAGGCAAGTGTCAATGTCAAAGATGTCAATTGTCACTTCGTGACTATGTTGATATTTTTTGTGTACATGTTCGTATATTTTTCGTTTGCTAAATACCACAACAATACTATTACGTTTAAATCATGGTTAGGCCACTTATGCATGATGCAGAAATGCCGCCAGATTCTGTAATACCTATGACATATAATTGACACTTGAGCTGACACTTCATTTGCCTCAGCGCCATCTAGTGAGAAAAGTGGTTACTACTTTTTTATTGTTACTTTGTAAACTCCTCATTGGACTTTTTGGCGGGAAAAGTCATGTTGTTTGTGCTGAAATATTTTTCCAAAATGAGTGTTTGATGGTTGTTACTAATAATGTTTTTAAGTGTGGATTATTTAATATTAAGTATTTGTGGACAATCATGAGTATTGCAGAGTGTCAAAATAGCTGATTTAAAAGTCCTGAGAAAGGGTGTAGCAAAGCACCCACAGCTATTAAGTACTCGATCACTAATATGTCTAGAACTGTCTTAACTCGACACTGACAAAAGTAAGCTCACGAAGAATAGCCAAAACAAAAGAAAAAAAATACTCCTCATTATTTTGTAGTGCGTTGTGCCTATAACACTTGCGTTGTGCGCGCGTTACCTAATTACAGCCTGATAACACGGATGATCAAGACAAAATGCGATCTGTTGTGTATGTAGGTAGGTACCTACTGTAAAAACGAGCCTTTTCTTTCATGCTTCAACCGTCGAAATGAACACATGCTTTATTAAAAACTACAGACGATCAAATAAATAAATATACAGGCAATAATGTAAACGTGTGTTTGTCTGTCCGTCTTGCTTCAAAATCAATGTCCATAAAATTTTGCCAACATTGTAGAGTAGGTACGGAGAATACATAGGGTACTGCTGAGGTAGAGCCGCGAGCGAAATTTAGTCGTCCGTATATGTTTTTTTAACTGCTTAGATAGACAAATAAAATAAAAATATTGTTTTTTAAAAAATGAACAAGTATAATTTAGAGATAATACTTAATAGTAATTAAGTACGTAACAGTTAAATGGCCTAAAGGAATGATTTTTCATAACAACTGATTACTAAATTACACTAAGTCTTTCTCTGAATAACGAATACGTAGATTTAACAATGCAAATATTAACTACTTACTCAAGAATGTAAGTAGCTTATTTAATCTAGACAAATGAATATTACTCAAATAGACGGGTAAGTCAAATAACTTAAACCTCGTATCACCGTTGTTCTAGTATAATGACAAGTAGGATGACCATATTTAAGTGGTAAAGAATGTTAATATTTAATAACTAGCCACCCGCGAGAACGCTCCCGTGGGGATTTCGGAATAAGAGGACCAGCCCCTTAAGCATGGCACGCGCGACGCCGTTTTTAACGCGAGGAAAACTATCGCTGTCCCATTTCACATCAAAATAAAAAACAGCGGTGGAGTATCGATACTTTCGATAGTCCTATCGATACTATTGCTACGACTATCAATCGGCTCTACTTACTAGTTGTAGATATTTGACATAGACAAAATACTTGCAATAAACGTTTTATACGACGCATGTCCGTTATTATTATTAGTTAAATTTAGTTAGAATAAGATGTTGCAGCTTCTTAATAGTATGATTTCTGATCACTTCTTAATTTATGTACAATGTATTTATTAATGCACAAAAAAATTATATAGATGAGCATTTAATGCAGTAATTCTAGTACAAAGGTGCTACTTATTTCAATAGAAATCTCTTCTAGTAGACCTTTCTTATCGTTTAATTAATTTGAATTCATCAACCAATAATTGACACTTTTTTTGAGTCCTCACATCTATGAAAGAAGCCCAGGGTCGTGGTCAAAGGCCTGCTCCTGGGATAAGTACCTATAGGTAATCAGGTTGAGATTTAGTCACGGAGTAACTCGCATCTCCTCATAAACTAAGCTGTAAGTATATATAAGCCACGTTGGTAAATTGTTGAATCATGTTGTGTTTGAAAATGTTTTACTAATTTACTTTTTTTAACTATGGACGAAGATCAGCAAGCCAAAACCACATTTGACCTGATTTCCTCTTGAAAATATTTTACAAATATCCCTAAAGAACAAAGATCATAGTCGCCCTACAATGCAGTTATCTCGTGACACAGTGATAACATAAATCCCGAGATACGTATACGACTATTTGCTTGTCTCGATATGATTAAAGACACCTGTCACCTCTCATTATGTATAGCGATTTCTGTTTTAAGGCTAAACTTGTTGATTCCGAGAATGAATTTAATTACCTACGGAATTTGAATTAAGACGTATAACAAATTATTAGCTCGTCGCCTACGAGTAAAAGATGAAACCCAAGTATACAAACTTTTCCATTGGTTGGCTTTTATGATCTGCGCGTGAAGATAAGCAGCTGGTACCTACACATGTTTTCCATCGTAGCCCGATGAACACACTTACCTACCTTTTTACCTAGCAGTGGCGAAGCTTTTATACAACATGATTCCTACAATATGATTACCAATCTTAGTTCCATCATGGAACTGTACTTGCGTAAGTACTTACATGGCACTAGTGTCAACGAACGTAACCTTATGTATATTTTTAAAATTATTAATTAAAGAAACATTAGATACCTAACAATTAGTAGATACCTCCACGGCCTACTCTTTTAAAAATCCTTACTTTTTATATTAAAGCTGAGGATAGGCATCGTTAAACTAGAATTTCCATGGTCCTCGTTCCCGTGAGAATTTCTAGAAAAAATGCCTTGCCTATGTTACATCTGAAGGTAAATTGGTCTAATAGTTTCCAAGTTAGCAAAGTTATCTCAGGAAATCATGTTTCAAATTTTCTATAAGTAAGTACTTAGCAAAACAAACCTCAGTCAAAATAATCCTTTAACGCATTTTTCATACACTTCAGAAAACAGCTAAAATAGTCCTAAATCATACTAATTAAGTTTACTAATTAGGTACTAATAAGCTTAATAGACCACGCTCAACATTTTGTATCGCATACATTTTTCAGGCAAAAGTACAGAGTACAACTTAAACCAAAAGGTAGCGAAATAAACCTCAGTATAATACTCTTGGATAGGCAAGTAACATCTTGTAAGATGAAAGAAACACATGCCCTATTTAATATTGAACAAAAAAAAAATATCCTGAAACAGAGCATAACCAAAATTATCCTGACACTTTACACACTTTTTTCAGGCACAAAACCAAAATCGCCCATATCTTCTAACAGGTAACCAGACTACAGTCTATACGTATATCCTGAAACACTCACTCCACATAAATTTTTCAGGCACATAGCCTAATCCGCACATATCCAATAAGATCGCTAGGCGTTGGTGCCACCTCGTTTTAGGGTTATCCCCGGATAAGTCGTGTCTCTGTCTCGCGCGGGGCGGGGTTTGGCCACGCCCACCGGTCGATTCGCCCATGAGCTGAGCGCGCCCGTTATCTAGCCGAGACGGGATACGCTCATCCGGCGTTCTTCATTCAAAACCGGTTCTGTTACGTCACTTCACTAGCACGTCAACGTATTTCTGCCTTAGTATACATAATTTAGAGCTATGATAGAGTCAATTTAAAGTTGGAACGCATTACAAAAAGCCATTTTTTTAGATGACACGATTTCTTTTTCTTTTAATAGTTAGTCAATAGTTTTGGTAATCGAACATATTCATGAGCTTACTTTTGCCGTGGCGTGTTTTGGTAAGTCCTCGTCATAGAAAAGGTTAAACATTAAATTTCAATTCAGGACTATAATAAAATTAGAATTCTAACAAGTACTTACTTATCTAATAAGGTATTATAGGTAGGTAAGTATTAGATTATTTTAAAATTTTGAGCCTCAGACGAACGTAAAATAAATCCAAATCAATTACTTAGTAGCATGTAGTTAACTATGAGTAGGTAATACTTTCATTAGGTAGGTATATCCAACAGCTGAAAACTCAATACTTAACTAATAAAGTCACCTATTTCTTGATGTAACATTTTAGTATACGACAACACATAAAGATAGATGTTGAATCTACAGGTTAAAAAAAAAATCAGTGCCCTCTTATTTCTTTAGGACAGACGACATCCCAAAAGATTTCAATATCGCCACTGTCATTAGGTACCACAGAGCACAGTCCATTCCAAATTTAAAATGGAACTAACAAGTGACGTTAAATAAACGCTAAACTTATAAATGCTTACTCAACAGTTCATAAGCGTGTGTATATCTCAAGACAATGGGATGGGCGGTGGGTGGTGGGAGTCCTCCCCCCCTCTCCCTGTAGAGAACCGTTAAGATTATTCTGTTTTTACACTCAGTGTCGGTGATTGGCGATTAATCTATGCAATTATAAATGTGGAATGATTATTTGTATTTACAGCTGAACTGCGGAAACGATTTTGATGTAATCTTTTCTTTTCAAATGTGTAAATAATGCAAAATGATGTAAATTGACACTAAGCTAGTAAATCCGAAAAGGTATCTTTAAGGGTTAAATTAAAAGAGGGTTCTTTTTCGGAAAAAGGAAAGGTAAGGATGTACTTACAGTAACATCGAGCCCAGGGTTCGCCTTTTGACCACGTTCCTAGATTGGATGGGTTAGATTAAAAAAAGATAAGCTAACAGATCTTTATACTTAAGTACTTACTTATTAATACTTACTTCCTTACCTAAGTACTTATGTTTTAATTTACTCTTCCTCTATCTCTCTACCAAATATCATCAAAATCGGTTCAGTGGATTAAACGTGAAAGCGTACGATTTACTTTTGAATTTATAATACTTATTAATAGGGATAAATACAGGGTAATCTAGTCTACCTACTGTACTAATTACTTAAAACCTAGACACTTGCATAAGTAAGTACCTTCTTTCTTAAACATCCTATTTTCTGTGTTGTAATACAACGCATCATTTCTTTCATTGCTACGTTTTCAACCGGACCAAAATGCATTCGAACATTTAACGCCAAGTAATCGCATAATCATCAATAATCCTTATGTCACACAAAAAACTGGAAGGATTTCTATCAATTTTAAAAGCAAAAACGACTATATCAGTAAAGTAATAAGATTGAAAATGAAATATTGGGCGATCATGCAGCCCGCTGCGAATCTACAAGATCAGCTTGCGATAAAAAAATAGACATATCTGGGATTATAATTAATGAAATGTCAATCGTTTTGACTTTCTGTCTACCTGCGTAAGATCTCTCGCTATTGTCATCGTTTGGACTTTAAAATTATATTTTTTTAGATATACCTACGTACGTAAGAAATCACGTCTTTATGCCGTACAGGGTAAACAGAGACAATAGTCTCAAAGAGACTTACTCCACGTGCAGATAGATGACATAAATGAGGAAAATTAGATACTTACAGATAAGTACTAAGTGGCTAATTGCCTACCCATTGCCTAAAAAAATAATTATAAGTTTCCTCCTTTCCCTTGACTGACCATTACAATCGCAACGGGAGAAGAAGCATCTGGCACTCTGCAGTTTTACCAGACCAGTAGGAAGCTTAATAATTTTTTTATAATTCTCCTAAATAATTCCGAAGTATATTTCTATTCAAGTTGAAAGTAAGTTAGGTACTTATCGTTTGTTTTTTAATTTTACTCATTAATACAAAACTATAGAACGGTCAAACTTTCTATGGTTTTGTATTGCCTAATGAGTAAAATTAGATAAATAATTAAGTAATTATTATTTCTGTGAATTCATATTAAATATATCAATACAAGGTATTTAAGTTATATTTGTGGAATGATATTCGTTGCTTAGACATTTAAATTGGAACGAACAGTACCTAAATTGTAAAAATTGTAAAATGTTTTTCTTACATACTTACTTACCTAAATTTCAAAAGTGATTAGTCAATAAAATCGCCTTTAGATCGTTTATAAGTAAGCATACCAAATAAAAATTACCGGTATCATACGCGTAAGTAAGTATAACAAGTAAGCATCTTGACCGTCATAAGAGTTAAGATATTAGTTTCAAAAATCCTCAAAACCGCTACCGATTCCCACATTTCTATCTCCCAGAATCCCGTCTTACAAACCTTATCGAATCGTTACCTCGAAACGGCAAAACCAAAGGCAGGCCGAGAATGCGATGAATTTGACAAGTCACCGATTTTTTATCTCCCAGATTATCTGCTATCCTTACCCCACTCTATCAATCTTATCGGAACAACTATTCTTTCATCAATATCCTAAAGAGCATAACAAACACAATTATAGCTACATTACTTGAAACTTTATCAACTGGCTCGATTTCTTGGCCCGCAGAAAAGTAAAAACCATTCAATTGTTAGAGTCAAAAGCAGTTAAAAATTTATTTTTAATATAAATAAGTACACTAATTAAGTTCTTTTATACATTTTAAAGTTAAATTACTTAAACGTAATTAAAATAATTAATTAAAACGTCAGTGGCAATCACGACCGGATTGGGTATCATAAGGTACATTTTAGAATGAACACCCAATAATGGACCACTATTGATATGGACGAGTGCGCAGGATCATCGTCGGATTCCGGGAAATTTGAACCGCGTGAATACCTGCCCCTACAGGTAAACGTAGCCTTACGAACGTGTAGACACGGCGGCGACAAAGTACTTAATTGTCAAATACATACATAAAACCATGCCATATGCATACTTCTTTCACTTCATCCACATTCATGACTCTTTTCATGCCAGACATGGCCTGATCTTTTTACAGGACGTCCCGTTTTCCTGATTTGAGCAAAACGATCGTCTTAATATCAAAATTATTTATTTGTAAAATATTTAATACACAAGTTGATTTACTTTTATTCATAATATGATCAATCCATCTCTTGTCGACAGGTGTCGTAAGAGTAAGCGTACTTATTCGTACCTAGTGCAACCATGATCACAGCCGAATCAGATTCTCTTGTCAATAGTGTTGTTACTTTATTGCATACTTAAAGCAAAATGAAAAAGAAATCATACAAAAGAAAATATTGCAATGGCGGACTTATCCCATAATAGGTACTCCCCCAATTGCGTATATGCACGCAATACGCAATACTCGTGGACAAAAGAATGATGAGACAAAGCGGCGTCAAACTAAAATAAAACAATTAAAATGAAAAATACTTTAAAACATAATTTATTTACCAATTACGTTAACAATACAATAAGTAGTTGCGGTAGAAACGTTACATGTAATTAAAGCAATAAATTTAACAAACGCTAGGTGAGGAATTTGCGGTCAAATCTAGTTTCTATAAACGAGTTTAACGACCTCCTATTGGGTGATCTAGACTTGTCGTCGTTATGAGATAAATACAAAACAACACCTAACCCTGTTATTTTAATGTACTTGTGTATCATGAACAGCATTATTGACGATTAAAGTTTCACTTGTGGTGAAATCAGATGTAATATTTGCTCATATGATATTACATACTATAAAAGTATTCAATTACACTTTTGTTGTTTTCTTCTTTTTCATTTGATGTTTTTACACGTATATAATACCTACACACAGTTTCCTGAATGTGCAGGTTTCCTCACGATGTTTTCTCTCAGCGTAAGAGCATCGGCGTTGAATATGTTTAGTACAAAATGTTATTATAGTAAGTCATGTCTATTCATATTGAACTCTATCCCGATTATGACTTGCTGTTTGTCCACCTTCGTAGCTCTGTTTGTTGACCGCTGCCGACCCTTAAACAAATACGCGCGAATAACGTTCGATAGTCCAGGATTAAGTGTTCAGGGAATTTAAATCGGCCTAGTATAATTGTATATAATTATTGTTTCGTTTTCTTAGCGCCAACCAATAAAGCTGACGATGCAAATATGATGTGAAGCAGAATTTTGTGTTATAAGTAGTTGTTAGATTGTTAATTTTTTATTAACGTTAAATGGTTAAATTATAGGTTTGCCTTACTAAGTAATTAGGTATTTCTTGTTTTAGTGAAAGACCACGTTAATAATACTTATAATAATCTGATGACCTTCCATGAAATCACTGATTACTGTGGGGAATGCAAAAGAGTGGCTTAGGTTCGTCTTCAAAGATTGTAGAAGTCAGACAGGATTCGCTTGCTATGAAATCCTGACTTACCCAATGGCCGTAAGATGGGATTAACGCCAGGAGAAAGAATTGAAGGATGCAGAAGAATTATGCTTGGATCGAGGCAAGTGGAAATACTCGTATGTATTCTCTGCCTACCACATTGGGAAAGAGACATGATAAATGTATCATGATGGTAATAATATTAGTTGTCGTGGTCTTGAAGAAACTGCTGGCTCTGTCTACCCCGTAAAAGAAATTCATAATTATATGTAAACCAAATGATGTTTTATTAGCGTGTTTACTGTTTATTAACTACTGACTTTTTAATACTGAGCACCAATTGAATGTTTGCAAGTGAAGAAACGTACAGGATATCATATTGTCCTCGTAACGTTAGTCCCGGTTACGACCTTAGGTACTTCTCTGACCCCGTAACGTGGCACGCGCGACGCCGTTTTTATCGCGCGAAATACTATCGCTGTTTCGCTTTTTATTTTAACTTGAAATCAAACTAGCCTGTAAGTAATATCTTATCAGAAGCTAATAAGTACCTATACTGCTATTGTGTCATTTCAACAATATTATTTTTACCTTTACGTTAATAATTTTAAATAACTGCCTGTAATACAGATATATCTCGGGCGTGCTCATACAAACAGTAACGCAAAGAGATTTTTACATAAAAAAAACACCATCTTTACGGCAATCTAAATAAAATACACCTGAACATTTATTTTTGCACTGGCAACATTCTATTAGCAATACGTTTCTCCTAATACACTTTATTGCGTCGTTCGTTGTATCTCCCATACGAATGACGGTTAAACGAAACTTTATTATTTTGCAACGAACTGGGAGCAGATGGCGCTCGCGAGTAATTTGCCTCAAGCTTGTTCATGTATAGAAGCGAATGAGGGTGGAGTGCCAGTCCCACCTGAGAAATCGAAAAAATATAAAAAAAAAGAAAGAAAAATCGTTTTAGTATTTAGAATTTTTTTTTCGAATCCAGTTTCCGGCCACGTCCAAGGCACGGCCTCAATGTTGCCAATAGACATTAAAAGTGGTTAGTTCAGGTGAATGTGACGTCGCAACTGATTGTTATGTTACCAAAACGCTTTTACCTTGCAACTGAATTCCGACTTTTATTTGAAAAATTGAAAACTGCGCTAAAAATTCCATACAATGCATTACCATATGTATAATATGTTATTATCATTTTTATAGGTCGTTTAAAGTATAGCATAGCCACCCGTAGCACGTTTTCAAGGTACTTTGTAACGTTATTAAGCTTTAATGTTGTAATATAAAAAAAAATATTAAAATTTTGTTAAAAATATGTTTTTATTTGGTCCGCTTGCACTCAGTCCATACCTTGTGCTGTGATACTGAAGCGAAACGCGAGCTTTCGGAAGACAGATGTGGAACACGCGACTGTTTTCCTTGGGAATTTTTCAATGATCGAACTGTTACGACACGAATATGGAAAACGGAAAAATATTCCTCCCCACCTCTCTTCATCTTTTTTAATTTAGATATATATACTACTATACTACTAATATACTATAACGCAGAATAAATAAAATGTAAAAAGGTACATGCGGGACAAATCACACAAATTGAGCTTGTCCCAAAGTAAATTCGAAACTTGTTTTATGGGATGCTAACTCAACAGTTCTATAGTTCTTATTTAAAACTTAAATAAACAGACATCGAAGATAAAATAATAATAAATAACCCCTCAACAGTCCAATTGAGCAATCTTTGTTGGTCTGTTGCCCCTCAACATAAATAAAAATAACTTATAATAATGTTTTTTTATATCATATAAAAATATTGTTTACGAAACGAATATACATACCTATATAAATTCAAGTTTTAACCAAATTGCTTTTGCATGGTGACTTCATGGTCTTTTTTATTTAAACAATATCTGGAATGATTTCAAATGACGTAGGTACTCTGTCATAAGGACATCCACAGATCATTTTGTAAATCTCTTTCTCATAAGCTTATGCTAAAGTTACATTAGTTTCTACTACTTTAGTTAAGGAGCCAATCAAAACTAATTAGAATTTTTTACATGATTCAGATCACTATCACACTTTGAACTGACTATGTGCTTACAAAAAAGAAATTAGTATATAAGTACACTAAAATATTCTTTTAGAAAAAAAAGTACACCAATAACAATTTACTAAAAAAAATAATATTTGCAATCCAATCTTTCCTCACAAGCGCGTCTTTGCCGCTACCTTTTTTTAAAAAAGCAACGGAGCATCGTACATTTGCAAGAATCCCGTTAGCAACTGATCTACAAACGGGGCCGTCAAACAAAATAATCTGCGGGTGCATTAAAATATAAATATTGTCGTTAGCAAATCATTAGCCGCAACATTTTCCTCAGATATCGCTTCACTTCCTCTCAATCGAGCTTTAACGACGACTTTTTTGATGATTTGTAAATTGTAAGTAAAGTAAAAAAGTATATTTTATTTTTAGAACATCACAAACAAATTTTATTTTATGATTATCATTTTTAGAACATAGAATTGTATTTAAAACTTTCGCGTTGCATTATCTATCTATTTATAAATAAGTATGTAATACAGTTATTAAACGTGCACGTAACATACTTTTACGGTTGCTCGGTAACCACGGGTCATTGTAACATGATTCGAAACGTCCGAGGTAGGTACATACATATAATGACCTCAAATATATTATATACCTTGTGGGGTAGACAGAGCCAACAATCTTTAAAATACTGATAGGCCACGTACAGCTGTTAAGGCTTAATGACAGAATTCCGATTTTTTATTAACGCAGGTGGATCTAAGGGCATACGAGTAATCTAGTTAAATATTATAGATACGGAACATATAACGCAATTTGAAAATTCTATGCCTGTATACCTTAAATATTCAATTTGTTTTACTGTAGGTACTACTATACTGCGTCGTATTTACTATACGTGGTGTTGGGTGTTTTCTTGTTAATTCTGAGACCTTAGCGAAGATTCAAATATTAGGCTTAGCTAATTAAAATCATGTTTATTTGTAAAAGTAGGGCCCGTCCGGGATTTGAACCCGGGACCTCTCGCACCCAAAGCGAGAATCATACCCCTAGACCAACGAGCCTCTTGAAAACTTCATTCAACATAATAATATCATCCTTAAATAATGGAACACTTGTATAAACATACTTGGTAAGTTTTTCTTCATGCCTGAAAATAATAAAATACCTATTTGGAAAATCTTTCAAGCGGCTCGTTGGTCTAGGGGTATGATTCTCGCTTTGGGTGCGAGAGGTCCCGGGTTCAAATCCCGGACGAGCCCTGTTTTAGCTCCCAGAAGCAATCTATTCCAGAATTTTAATCTCCAGTATCGCCTCGAAATTTATAACCTCAAGTTTAAAACTTGGCGGCGGACATTTGAATGTTTTAACATTACTTAAGTTTATTTCTTCGTTGTGGGAGGGATGAAATCATCTTAATGCTGGTAATTATACGGATTCAACGAATTACTCGGTCATAAGTAAACAGACAGAATGCCCTATTTACAATCGTAAATTTTGGGGGCGCGGGCCCCGGACGAAGCAACGGCAGTTAAGATACTTCTATTTCCGCTTCTAAAATATCGACTTTCAGTCATCTTTTTGGTCGACGACATTCATAAGGCTTACCGCCCACTCTAAATAAATAAATTACAAAAAAAGAGAGGGATATAAAGATTATTTGTTAAAAACAGATTGTTATAGATAACATCGGGGGGAAATATTGTGTCTTTTGTTTAGCATATTCAAAGTCTAGTACGGTTCAAGCAACTTTTCTGGTGATTGAATTGGCTACGTCGTTATCTGACGTCTCATTTTAGAATGGTGGCGTTAAGCAGGTCATCACTAGGGGGGACGCAATCGACACAAATTTCAAGAGTATGATGGACTGGTTTATTCCTAACTAGCGATTTCGAAGCGTGGGAGCGCTTCGAACGGAAAATCTCAGAAAAACCCACTTTCCGACATTTGAAATAGAATCAAAATCCGCTCACTACTTTCAGAGATTAGCGCGTACATACAGACAGAGAAAATAAGGGGACTGTACTTTTTAATAAGTATGTAGTGCTAGCGAAGTAAAGTGATGCAGTGATGGTAATTCAAATCTTATTTTGCATAGTATACTCTAATTAATTGTCATACTTACTGAATTAAAAAAATATGACCATGATAAAATCAATTATATTATATAAATAGGTGTGAAAATATCAAATGTAAAATGAACAAACGCCATGATTTAACAAATGTTGACATTATAAAAACGTTTTTAAAAATAACATCAATCAGAGTGAAGGCCGCCTTGGGCATACAATGTTTTTCAAAAGCTGTGTAATTAAGTATTGCCTTCGGTGGGAAATTAAAATTAATCTTGTCTAATGTTGCCGTTAATTTCTATGTAAGATTATTTTACACCTATAACAAAAGTAAGGCATTATAAGCAAGTACATCCCTGTAAGTACGTCGCATTTTTTAAAACTGCAAGTATCTGTCGATAAACCTCATAAATATATTTAATTTAATAATAATTACTTTAAACAAATTAAAATAGAATAAACCTTTTGATTAATTAGCATGAGTTCTCAATAAGAAATACATTGTTTCGGCAGGTTCCCGGCGTCTTATTAATTTGTCGCAGCACTGTCGCTTTAATTATAACAGCCCAAACGAAAAGCAACTTAAACATAAACAGATCAAGTAGCTACCATGAGCTGTACAATTCCTTCGTATTTACAGTTTACAGCACAAGTGACATTAGGATGTGACCTGAGAGTAGAGGAATTTACCCGCTGAAAATAAAATCAGGGAAAATTAAATAGACGACCGGTGAAAATGCTGCAGTGTAGTTTGTTCCGTCGTTTCTTCTACACATGCGCTTTGAAAGCGGTAGTAGTTATAAGAGATTAGATTTAAGTGATGTAACGTCAATAAGTGATAATTTGTATCCAATGTTCTTAAGATATACATTGAATAATATAGACATTTTTAACTGATTATTTCTCTCCTCTTTTCTCCTTCTATATTCTGTAGGAATAAATAACTTTTATAACTATACTTCCTACATGTACATAACCTAAATAACATACCTTAAAAAATTTAAAAGTTGTAATGAAATAAAAGATTTATTTTTCTTAATGTCCTAAACTGGCGACCCGCTCCGGCTTCGCAAGATAGCACATACATTCAGTCAGAAAAGTATCGGGAATGGATTATTTATTTATGGTTCCAAATTCAAATTTTTGTTTTTTTTGTTGTTGTTAGATTGGCACAACTGTTTTCCATTTTGGCGCGGAGTTTGAGTTGCATCTGTTGTTTACATTAAATACAGTGCTATTTTTAGTTATATCATATCTAGTGTGTATTGCTAATTTCATAATGGATAAAAACATCGAACAAAGAGTTTGTCTTAAATTTTGCATTGCCAATGGAATATCGTGTTCGGAGTCACTGAAAATGTTACAGAAGGCTTACGGTGAATCGACTTTATCAAAAACTCGTGCTTATGAGTGGTACAAAGCGTTCAAAAGCGGTCGCGATGTGATGGAAGATTTGCCTCGCTCTGGTAGGCCATCAACGTCTGCAACTGAAGTTAACATCGCAAAAGTGAAGGAAATAGTGACTGAAAATCCTCATTCAACTTTGAGAGAGATAGCCACCGAACTTTCTGTATCTCACGAGTCGATCCGTACCATTTTAACTAATAATTTGGGTATGAAACATGTTGCCGCTCGACTAGTCCCAAAAGACCTGAATTTTTTTCAAAAACTCAATCGCATGAGAGTCGCTGAGGACATGCTAGAACGAGTCAATTCCGACCCAACATTCATGAAACGCATTGTTACTGGTGACGAGACGTGGGTTTACGAGTTTGACATGCAAACTAGTCAACAAGCTTCGGAGTGGCGCCTTCCAATTGAACCGAAACCGAAAAAACCACGCCAAAGTCGTTCAAAAGTCAAAGTCATGTTGACTGTTTTCTTTGACTATCGCGGTGTTGTGCACTCGGAATTCTTGCCGGAAGGTCAAACGGTAAATAAGGAATATTATTTGAGTGTTATGCGGCGTTTAAGAGAGCAAATCCGACGAAAAAGGCCAGATTTGTGGAAAGAAAATTCTTGGATTTTGCACCATGATAATGCACCTTCGCACAAGGCCATCATTGTGAACGAATTTTTAACCAAACACTCAACAAATACCATCGAGCAACCACCATATTCACCAGATATGGCTCCAGCCGACTTTTTTCTTTTTCCTAAACTCAAATTACCACTTCGTGGCACCCGTTTTCAATCGGTAGAAGACATAAAAGAGAATTCGCGGCGAGAACTGACCTCAATACCGGAAACAGCGTTTAAAAAATGTTTTGATGATTGGATTATTCGTTGGCGTAAGTGTATCGTTTCTAAAGGAGCATATTTTGAAGGTGATAAAATAAATTTGGATGAATAACAAACAGTTTGTGTATTATTGATCTTTTCCTGCTACTTTCTTGACAGAGTAGTATACCGATATAAACCTTAATCAGAATACCCTTTTTCCAAATCTTCAAACTTGAGCAAAATTCGTCCAATTCTTTTTTATTTAAGCGTATACATGCAGACAGAAAATTATAATACATGTCTGACACTAACAGTCGACAGAGAACTGTTTTCAGAGCAATATGTGTCGTAATTTTTTTTACGACCCTAAAGCTTTGAAGACACTGTTGTTAATTAACTCGTAAGTATGTTACGATCACAGAGAGCCATATAAATGCAAATTTTAAATCATCTCTATAATTTCACTACCGTGATCTCAATCTAGTTTTCACTATATTTTCTTTCAATGACGTATATATGTAGCTTTTAACCCACACATGAGAAGCACGGTGTATTAAAAAAACGCTGTATTATCATTTCCGTGGCCTCCACCTAATGGCTCTGCAGCTTGCGAGCTAAATGGCTGCGCGCTCGCGGCCGGCTAATGAAATAAGATCCCTCCGAGCTAAGGAATGGCGGAATTAAAACTACATAAATGAGCGGCCAAATGGGAAAATTTAAAACACAATTTGCTACCATTTCTCTGACGATTACGATTCAATTTAGCGAAAATTCTTGTTGGCTTACGATTAAAAAGGAAGCGATCGAAGGACTCTTGGAAAATCTGGCCATTTATAACTGTTAAAAATATTTTATATTGACCTAACTTTACAAAAATTAGCTATACCTTAGGTTTAAAAAAGGGCTCGTCCGGGACCTTTCGCACCCAAAGCGAGAAAAAGAATCATGCCCCTAGAACTTACGTGCCACCGTATTTTTTATTATATTTTGTATGAATTAAAATGTATGTAATAAATCCAATATTTGAACAAGTGAATTAACAAACGTAATGAAACCGTCATTAAGTTTGTAAACAAATTCATATCGACCTTTTACTCATATTTAGTAAGAAGTTGAAGTGGATTTGTTAATTATTTCGTCAGGTTTATTGGATAAATTGGCGGTTCCCCAGACATAACACCCGATCTGGCCTTTTCCAGTTTGTCGCTGGCCCAGCCCAAATTTCCGTTACTGCTGCACTGATGATCTTAACGCAATTGGAAACAGCTTTCTCCATCATTACTCTTTCTCCTCGCAAAACAATCTTCACTGCCAGCAACTGGGTATCAGCAGGTTCATCGTAGCCAACTCATAGAGCTTCCCGATCCTGTCTCCACCCGCACTCACAACGTCGCTCCCACTATAAACCTACAGCATTTAAATTACGAATACATATAAGTTTTTCAACATAAAATCGTTCCAAAAAGCATTTAACCAAGTTCACTGCCCTATAATTCTCAAAGACATTAAGCTCTTAAATGCGAATTTATTTAATATCTAAGTGCTCTATCGAGGATCGATGTTGCTAGACTGAAATAAAAAGAAACCGTCGCGACGCAATACCTCGGGCACATTAGTCCCTGCTGAGTTTTAATTTACGAAGTTACCAACGTCGATTCCCAATAAGTAAACACGGTGAATGTCGCAGTGTTTAACTTAATTTTTGTGCTTCCAGCAGGGTTAATTGGCAGACGCGAAGCGAATGCCGTCACAAAAGAAGCACTTAAATGAATGACAACGGCACTCAACCGGCTCAAAATAAACTTATCTTAGCAAGGGTTAAAATGATTTGAAAAGGTACCTAGTACGTAATTGAGGTGGAAGCAGGGATAATGTTATTTATCGACTTTTTGAACCCTATACGTTGTCTTAGTCGGGAATCTAGGTAAAAATATTTCTATATCATACTTGCTTTTTTCTAAACAATGGAAATACACCGGGATTTTACGTAGTTACGTTTTAAGATAAGTTTCAAGTTCCTAATCGCACAATTACTATTACAACAGCTAACATTTATTTATTTGACACTAGATTATATTTCTAATAAATATTTGATTTTGAACAACCTTCAAAGTCATCTTTACACGAACTTCCCATAGATGTTACACATGGAATGACATATTTAAATTCAGGGAACATGTCCATAATCTTCTTTTTGACCAGTAGATTTACTTAAAATATACACAATCATCCAACTTATGTAGTATATGTCTGTTTATGTCTTTTACAGTTATCGCACTACCCGTACATCTATCTCAGTTTGGTCCAAAGGTTCGACTGGCAGAGAATGCCTTGTGGCATTAAGTCCACCTGTTGTACATTTTACGTGCATAAAGTTTAAATGAAATAAATTTGGGAGGTACACATAATCGAGTAGCTTGTATAAGTATTTTGTAATATTTTTACCAATCATTTTTCAGTTGCGAGCAATAAATAGGTATAAAATTTACTACAAAACAATACCTATTGCTATGAGAGATAAAACTTGTGCCTTGCAAACAAGTTTCAATGTAACTATACAAAGACGAGCATCAGTCTCACTTCCCAGTTCGCGATCGACAAAGCCTGCGATATCGGACGTGTATTCACAGACCGGCCTTTGTCCAGTTTGCCCAATGGACGACTCATTGTATACCGCTGAAACTGACCTGCTGCCCTGATAGATTATGTCAAAATGACCACAAAATTATCAGCGTGCTTGAAAACTGTTTCAAATAAATTGTCTTTACTATAGATTCCATAAAAATCTTAACAAACATGATACTTCACGTACGAATATTTTTTTTTTATTTTAGAAGTTGCCTGGCGTAACTTTTTTATAAAACCGTGAGACTTCAAATATTGCTTTATGGCTATTTATCTTGTCATTGTTTGACCAAAACCTTCATCAAGTATCATTTCGAAAAACGTTACAACAAAATTAATGACAGTGTTATTAAAATGTTCCTCAGGTCTAATGATCTTCGTAAAAAAGTAACTTTCTTTAGAACTCCAAGCCTCATCAGTAAGTAAGGTGCTTACCAAAATGGCGGCGAATTAACATAATAAATCTGGGGTGGCCATCAATCAAAGATGACTTCTTTCAAAGGCTTCATAAGCTTTCACTTTCATCTGGACTTCCCTGCGACAATGATAATTACAGCTGGCAATTCGTTAATTTACTCTTTCGTAATTTTTGCACAACCAACAATCCAAAGTGTACTTGGCCGTCTGTTTGTCACATTAGGTTACCTATACACGCCCCTGAACTACAGGTCCTATGGGTTCGATCCCCGGTCACGTCAAGAGGGAAAAACTAACTTATTTCATTGGCCTTGGTCGTGAATTTTATCATAAAAAGATTCGATCGTTGTTGAACTGTGTGTGTGAAAAAAATCGTATGTAATCGAATTTCTGTACAGTTTAACGTTTGTATCTGTATTTAGGATAATCCGGGACTAAAACACCTGCAACTACACCATCTTTCATTTCGTAAAAACAATAGACGCCTAATAACGAAGTAAAATAGTATGTTGAAACAGCTGTTAATAACAAAATACTTATAACTACTGCCAGTTGGATTTATACGACAAGTGGCTCGTTGGTCTAGGGGTATGATTCTCGCTTTGGGTGCGAGAGGTCCCGGGTTCAAATCCCGGACGGGCCCAAATTTTATAAATTTACTTTTAGTTAATTAGCTAAATTTTCTCAAACATTAATTTCAAACCATCATCATCTTAGCTTTTCCATTCATGGAGGAAAGTGGGATCCTATAACAACTAACCGGGAGTGAGGAACATCGTAAAGAATACATTTCATCAGGAGTCGAATCTCTATTGGAGTCATATCAGAACCAAAGAGCATGATTATGAACCAAAGAGTGATTATTTCTCCAAACCTTGGGCTATCCACGAAAAGTGCATATCAATATGTATAATAAAGAACAAAATATGCTTTAAAACATATACTTGTACAATCTAAAATTATAAATTAAACGTAATAATGCCGTGTGGTTTCCGGCACTTTAGAATAGAACTATTAAACTCGGGATTCCTCTTGAAGGCGATGGGCTAGGAACCTGCTGTCACTATTTGAATCTCAATTACATCATAAAGCCTTATAGCTAAACGTGGCCTTTTAGTCTTTCAAAGATTATTGCCTCTATCTACCCCGCAAGGCATATAGACACGACTATAGGTATGAAAGTATGTAATAGTAACATTAATTAATTTTGTACTTTTTCTAGCTTTTCCTTAGCTCAACTCAAGTGAAGAAAAGTTTTTCTTTTTTTTTTAAAATCAAGTAATTCCAATTCTTCAAATCAATATCCCAATTCTATAGACAATCAACCTGTTTGCCTTCCAAAATGAAATACCAATCAGAACATGATTAATTTATATTTTAATCTCCACAAACTTAGCGCCCACCTGTACGTGCATTTACACCACACATGTCTAAGTTGTAAAACTTAAGCTTGCCGAGTAAACTTGGCTTAGAACAGTAAGTAGCGACATATTTCACTCGGGCTCAGTACCTGCGCCTAACACAATCAAATAACCACTAGACAACACAAACAATATGCCGCTTAGGTTTAACTAAATACCAAGTGAATATAAGTTAGTCGTGCTTGGTATAGGTACGTGAGCAGATAATTAGTTATAGCTTGACTTAGAAGTATAGCTTATCTTAAATAGCTTATCTTGTTTGCATTACAAAAGTGAATTAGTAGAAGCGTGCTGGGCCCATAACCTGTAGTAAGACAACTGACTTTATTGACCAGAAATACATCCTATTATAGTTTTTGTTCCTGAGGCATTGTTATTCTTAATATATTATACTTATACAATAAATTGATGCAGTAATTACTCAAAAAAGTAAGCTATTGTAGTCGTCTGTTAAAAATTTATAAAACAATACAAAAATAATCATTAATAATCTCGCTAATGAGGAATTAACGATCACAGACAGATAATAAGGCGTCTCAACTGCGAACACAATTTGAAGGTACAAAGTTGTCGATATTAATTAAAATGTTTAACTAAGGGAGGTGAGTACTCTTCACAAATATCTACACAATGAAGAGAAGGTTTTGTGTATGAATTTAAAGTATATCAATATTATTTAGAGGGCATATTTTCAGGGTTAATAGGAAATGTTATAAAACCGAACCAAATTACTTAGTATTAATGAGTGAGTGACATTAGAAGAATTTGGCAAGTAAATTCCTTTGGCAAAAAATAACATAAGTCACATCTCTTGCTTAGTGATTTCTTGGTCCTCCACCGTTTTAAACAAAACGTAATGAACTGACATTTTTTAGAAATCTAATCAGTTGCAAATTGTTATGACAGTAATTTATATCGATAGAAGATTCTGATACTAAATGCAGACACACTAATTAATGACCAAATAATAACTTGAAAAAGAGAGACATATACAAAATTTGTATCATATTTATACAGAACACAAAATATACAATGTTTTTACAACACCTTCGAGATTGTACTTTATTCGTGTGTGTTAGGTTACACATGCCATTTATTGCTTTTTTTATTACTATTCTTATAATCGGGTGATAATCACGTTCCCAACTGTTGTTCATAAATTATATATACACTGGCACTCTACTAATCCCTGGAATAAATTAATACTACATTACGCATCAATCCTGGAATTCGCATTAATAAGTTTGTACAGAACACCGCGCCGTGTTAAATTGGCCTCCCCAACCACCCCGCAATTTATTTAAGAATGTTATGTAAATTTGAACACAAGTCTTTGATCGTCCGCATCAAAGTCCAAGCAAAAAAACTTCCAGTAGAGTGGAGAAAAAACGATGAGGAGCTTAAGAAAAATAATGATTTAATCTTACTTTTCGCCGTCTCGCATATAAAAGCGGGCAAAGGAGGGTCTCGAACGTTTTAATCTTTGCTTTGTAAAGGTGATTATGAAGGATTATAGGTTTGGAAGTATGGCTGAAATTTCGCGGCTGAAAAGGAGGCCCCTTCCACTCGTTTATGCCATATTTTTTGGGTCCGCGGGCGGCGCTGCGGTCGCACCCCTTTGGATACTTCTAACTTTTCCTTATTCACGGCCGCTCAAAGGAAAGGGTTTAGTACGTTTTGTTTTGTCTCTAATAGTGTATTGAGGCTCTTAATGGATCAGCTGTGGTCTTGCCTTCTGATGCTTGTTGCTCGAAATCTTATTATGTTATCGTTCACAATTTCGGTCCAAACGCTATGTTCAACTGGATTGCTTCATAGATGGTTATAATGTCGCCAGCCCAGAGCCTGTCAATATAAGTGAGACACACAACAATAAAAAAAACTATAAACGTTTACCTATCTATATCACAAATTGATTACTGGCCATTAAAAAGGTTAGTTTATTAACACAATATTAACTACATGTTCTCATAAATGTAAATACCTACTCTTCTTTTTATATACCTACACCTGAAATGGCCTCATTCGCCAGATTCGCCTGAAAAACATTCTACAGTTTTGTCATTTTTCATTACGTGACCGGATCAGGGTTTGTCAGCCGAGCGGCGATCTCGACCATTCTAGCCTTTAACCACCATTTCACAACATTATCTTATACCAATTTCAAACATAAACCAAAAATCTACCTTATTACATACACCTTAAAGTTCATTTTTTATTGAAGAAACTGAGGGTTAAGTCTTTATGGTTTCGCAAGGGAGTTGAAGTTAAGCTTCTCTTCGTAGATGAAGAGTGGTGCCGGCATAAGACTCCGACTCTTACTATGAATACGTAAGTGTAAGACAAATCCTTGCCTCCAGTTCACTGTTCTATAGTAAATGTGTTAAACTTTGAAATATACGAAGGGAATTAGAGTGTGTTCGTAGCACTCTCGTAGCACTTGCTACACAGACTCGTAGACTCGTAGAGGGATCTGTGTAACAAAAATTGCTTTCAATACAAATTCGGTCCTAGAGATATCGTAAAATAATGTGTGTATATGTCATGTTCTTCTGCTTTTTGATTCTAATAATTGAACAAAATTTTAAAATACTAAAAGTACAAGTGAATCGCCTAAAATACCTTATAAATAAGTGACCAAATATGCTGCTAACTCAAAATATTTAATATTATTTAAATTTATCATGACATTTTATATGGGTGAATTTCAATATTCAATTCTTTGATTCCGCCGTCAAAGTATCTATAAGCCCCTAATAACGAATATAATGAACGAATTAAAAAATGTGATTTGGAGCATAGGTAGATGATTTATGTTAACGTCCGACGTAATTATATTGGTTGATCTTGGGCGGCGGGGGCGGGTGTCTCATCTCGATCGCAAATCGGCCATCTTGCCCCCCTCCAGATCGCCGCCCACCCCCCTCCGTCCATTATACTTTTTAAGCCCCAATCTCGTTCATTTAAACGGTTGGCTTTAGATGGCAATCGCATTTTTCCACTGCAGGTCACGTCTCGAGCCGTCTCCCGACTCGGGGGCTTAAATCAACAAAAGAAAATAATAAGATTCGTTCAAATTAAAAGTGTAATGTCGCGAAAGTGCGCGGCTCTAATCCCGCCGCCGTTCTTCATTAGGAGCCGCCGCTTAGGGCCTCTTAAAAACGTCGCGAAGAATTTTTCTTTATTCATAACAGGGATTAAGAGAATGCAAATGAAGCGAGGCGTCGCTACTTAGCTGTGTCAACAATGTCCCGATGAATCGTTTCTCCGTTTTGTGGATCATGGCGTGATTGCTTTATGTTTTCTTGTGACATTTAATTATTTTTTAACGATGTTGCATTTATATTTGATTGTTTTTTATAAATCTTTTAATTAAACAAGTATGTCGTGTTTCGAGACTGATTTAGCATGACGACATAAAATACCGAATTGATAATAAGTATACTCATAAGTCTCCTTTTTGCACTTATTTGTAGCCACGAAAATTGGAATAATATAGGTACCTAGATTATTATGATTGTGGCATAGCTACCAAAATTTCATCTTCAGATCTCCAAGGACGTACAAAACATTCCTCTCAAAACCCCAGTTATAAATAAGTAATCACAATCTCTTAAAACACAAATACACAAATCGACACAGTTCTGAGTTACATCTAAGCAGATTGTTCGATGGGTACTTAGACAAAGCGACTGTGAAACAAAGGACATTGATAATAACGTCCAAGTAGGTATTGTGAATCGAGTTTCTGTATCGATCGCTTCATTTATTTGTTCATCCGGCCTTAACGTTTATACCAGCAACTCTTTCATGAGTTGTTGTGCTCGCTTTGAGTAAGGATATCGATAAAGTATTTTAAATTTATCGATAAATTTAGTGGACTGAAGCTAAGTTTGTTAGACATTTTAAAAAAGGATGCACTGAGATTTTACTGAGATTTAATATTACGAGTATATTTCCAGAACTATTGAAAGGACGAACCTTATTTAGGGAACAGATGTGGAAATTATAACATATTAAGTGTAGTAACTGTTGAATATGGCCTTAGTCTTTACGAGGCTATTGGGTCGGTCTACCCTATAAAGTATACAGACGTGGATTTGTAACAGTTTGAACATTATTGATGATTAATAAAACTATGTGTAACCATACATTCTTCTTTACGTTATGTTCGTCGCCTCAAACTATGTTCAATCCTAGCCTTCACTTACCTGGAAATGTCCCAAAATCTTATCCTAGTAAATTGGGATACTGTTGGGGTACATTATATTAGTGAGGTAAAGGAAATGTATCAAGTACTTGTATGAAATGTACGTGAAGAAAAACAATCGATAAAACAAACCTGTTCCCATCACTACAACCGCTCAACGAAGCAGAAGAGTATTTTTATTCGGAATTTATATCAACCAACGAATCCCACATTATTGTCTCCGAGCAATTTTGTGATGGGCATTAAAACAGAAACCCCTTTTTCTTGGAGTCTCATTTTAGCTGGGTTTAGAGAATTTAAGGCCCATCTTACTGGCCCGTCGCACCCCCTGTGGGTGGAATAATTAATTTACTCTATTATTATTCCTTCCTCCCTTCAGATATAACTCGGAAAAATAAACGTTTGATTATTGAAGGTGCTACTATTAAATCTAGTCGCGCTTTACGTGGGTTATTTTAAGTTGTTAAAGGTTGACTATATTAGGACTATTAGTCCTATCTAAAAGGCACAATAATAAAACAGTTCTCAAATAAAAAAAAAATTATATTGGCATATATTACACTCCATCTCTTTCCCATGGACTTTGTATATGACGACAAAGAGATATATGTTTAGGATTCTTGCAGACCACAAAATGGTATAGTTACATAATCGTATAGTAAAAAGAAAGTATAAAAGCAAACAAATGTGAAGCATTTAATATGCTAGAGTGCGATATAATTTTTGTTGACAGACCTCGCGACAACTCAAAGCGGTCCCATCATTTGTTTGTACACTCGTTCATATCCTGGCGCAAATGAAATCGCTCGAATATCCAACAGAGGTAAGCTAATGTGGAGGAGGATAGACAAAATAATTTGAAATTTGTGGTGTTTATTTTATTTATTTATGTACATAAAACATACAAGAGCAGTTATAGGTACAGTAGTAAATTGTAGTACAAAGGTTCTAACTACTTATTTCAAAAGAAATCTTTTCCAGTACTTATGTAGGTTGCCCTGCATTATTGCTATAGTTTATTTTTTTAAATTTATGGTAATGTAGCTAAATAAGTGGCAAGTGGAAAGATGTAGTCTCTGCCGTTCCCTCTGAGAGTCCGTTAACCAGAGATTTATTTATTCAATACATTACAAGCTAACAAATATTACATCCAAATAGCTTACAAGATAAATTTAAAAAGAGAATTATATACAATTATTATAGATAATTAACATTAAATTATGATACATTTAATATTGGAATATGATAATCTCTACATTATTCCACTTTCATTTTTCTGTTTTGAAAATTGGTATAAATCCTCTTCCAGTGTATTGTATCCTTAGTATCCCAGCTTTAATTTGATTAGCGGCCACAAGCCACCGAGAGCGCACTCGATGGCCGGCGCACGGTCAACTTTGGACATTTGTATTAGTCCACTTGTTATCTGAATTATTCTAATTGACTGTCTGCTTTTCTGCGGTTATACGAATGAATGAATTTCGGGTAATATGACTTTGTCCATCAAAAATATGGGAAATTTACATCAACTTACTAGTACGTTCTTACTGTACCGACTGGAAAAGTTTACTTAGCATGTCTGTTTTGCTTAGTTAATAAGTATTATATTACATACAAGTCTGAATCTCAATAGTAGCCTAGATTCCAGATTTGTGGCTCTTGGCTCTCTTCACCCCGAAAGAGAGGAATACCTGTTAAAACAAATAAAAAAAAATTAAATATCACCATAAATTAATTTTGCAAAATAAAATCGATTAACTACATTAAGTAACTTCGTGCTTTAATGTTCTACCTACTAGCGACATCTATGAATTATGAATAGAACTAAAATTTCTACTTTACTATTTTAAACGCCATCTAGCGATAAGCTGCAACATTCGGTTGTAATTGCAAAAGGTGATAAAAACTATCATAAAAAAACGCTAGATGTCGTTTCGCTTTTGTTTATAAGTAATCACGGATAGATGTCGCTACTATTCTTGATATTAGGTACTATCTAGTAGTACGGTTTATTGAAATTAAAAATCTTTCCTAAATGAATAAGTCTGTAAGTGTAGGTACTCACATAATTTGATTATCATAAGTATCTTATCTTTAATGTTTGGATATAATTTAAATCTATATCCTATGCATATTTATGATGTAGGTACTTAGTGAAATGTACGCACGCCTCTTATTTTTCCATTTTGTGTTCTTACCACCGAACTCCAGCTTTTTTTCAATCTTTCCTTACGTATATCTATCTCCGCATCCTTTTCTACTACTTCATGCCGTTTGACTGAAAGCTCTTAGACTGAAGGGATCTTTACATAAATTTTCACATACAAGAGAGATACAAAAAGAACAACATATCACGTCTATAACCTTTACAGGTTAGGTAGAGCCAGTACCTAGTTAGTCACTAGACTCTAAGACAAAAATAATCACACAAACATATTATCATGTCTATACCTATCTCTTGCGGGGTAGACAGAGCTAACAGTCTTGACAAGACAGATTCAAATAGTGTCAGGTTGCTAGCCCATCACCTAAAAAAAGTATCCAAGTTTATAAATCTACTTATCCGTAGTCGCCTTTCACGACATCCATAGGAACAAGATGGAGTGGTCCTATTTTATTTATTGGTGCAGGGCATACCACAAAGAAGAATCACAGGTTTATGAGCCTATGCCTTGATAGTCTTTTCAATCTGCGCGGGAAGAGAAACAGTTGACATACACTAGGTCGGTAGTACCCAGTTAAGTATTTAGTTAGTTTTCTCATGTCTCTTTTCTATCAAACAACATGAAAGTACCTATACAAAATATTTTATTAAATTTACGGAAGAGCAATTTTTTTTATTAACTGAGATATATCTACTAATTTTGCAGTTTATACGATGAAATTACTTAATTCTAACGGCGACTGTACCTAGGCGGTTATTGTATTGATAAAGTTCATTAAAAGTTATACATTGACACTAACACCACTTTATACTAGTTTCTGCAGTTCTCAACCAGTTCTATATAGCAGTTCAAGATTTATCAATAACATGTGAAGACCTTATTGACAGTGTACGTACACTGACTTAAACTGGATTTAATGTGAATGGCATATGCCTCATTATTTTTAGTGCATCGTTTCATTCATCTTCTAGTATATAGGTACTAGAAGATGAATGAAACGCAAAATTTTCAAATACGAGAAGTAAGTCTGTCCTCTGTCCAAAAATCTGTGATTATTGTTATTTTTTCATACAATAAATATTACTCATATAGTTGGAATATTAGCACATTATATTAGAGAAATAGTCTTTCCTATGTGAAAGGCGAAATGTTGAATAGTGAAATGATTCTGAACGGATTTTAATAACTTTTCAGAATTGTAATTCTGAAAAATACCTAAACTTAGGTATATACCTAAAGAATTTTAGGAAAAGCAACGTCTAGTGACAAATAAAAATAGTAAAAAACCCTTCAAGTAGGTATATAATATTTATGATCGAAGTCATCATCCTTCTGGAGGCATATGCTGCTTGCTTGCTCACGGAATGCCTAGACGAACGTATCCAGATCGTAGACATCCTGAGAAAAGGTAAAGTGATAAAGTGTACCCTAAACTGACAAACTTGCACAAAGAGAGTTATGAATATGGATGAAGCGAAATATGTATGAAAGGATCGTGACAAGTGGAAATGAGTATGTTTGTTTATTTATAATATCTTTATTGCACAGAATTTTACAGTTACAAGAACAGTAGGTACATAAAATTATAAAAGAAATAAAAAACATGCAATGGCGGACTTAACTCTGCCTGCCCCTCCGGGATAGGGGCGTGATTAGGGTTGCCACCCGTACTACATTATATAGTATCGTACTATATTTTAGTCAATTGTACTATATATTATAGAAAAACAATATAGGACGAAAAATACTATATTTTAACAACTTTATCAACTTTCGAATTTAAACAACTCGAGAACATATTGGGATTCTTTAAATTTAGTTAATAAATTAATTATTAATGTCAATGATCTGTATTCAGAAATAATTATG
Organism: Amyelois transitella; assembly: GCF_032362555.1. NCBI lineage: Eukaryota > Metazoa > Arthropoda > Insecta > Lepidoptera > Pyralidae > Amyelois > Amyelois transitella. The sequence goes on along the minus strand of NC_083506.1, from coordinate 4,140,372 downwards.
GTGAATGATATTATTTCAAAATTAAGCAACGAACAAGTGTTTCAATCTAAAAATACTGCTGAAAAATGGCAAATGCTTTTCAAAAATTCAGATGAAAATTTAACAAATATATTTAAAATCATTTCCTTTCTTCTATCCATTCCTGCAACTTCCGCTTTTACAGAAAGAATTTTTTCCGTCATGAATGTGAAATGGAAAGAAGAAAGGAATAGAGCATCTATTAATTTAATCAAAAATGATTTGTTAATTTACTTTAATATAGACCTAAATTGCTCAGATGCCTATAATTATTTTAAAAATAATAGAACCTTGATGGCCAAAGCGAAAAGTAATAATAAATACTCATGGAAAAATAAATAATGATTGAAAATAGATGTATACTATTTTTTTTCCTTAATTTCCCAAAAGTACTATATTTTTTTGATTAAAAACAAAAAATACTATTTTTCTTCAAAAAAAAGGTGGCAACCCTAGGCGTGATTTTGGCATGTACGGCAATGTAGCTTCCCATGGATGTCGTAAAAGACAACAGAGGAATGGCTAAAAGTTTGGATTATTTTTGTAGCCGATGGCGATCATTATAGTCTAAGATCCGGCTGCAAAATCACTACGTTCATCGCGTAGTTAATCAAACTCACATTTTAACATACATTTATGAATAGGATAATACATAGATAATAGGGTGCCAGTCAATAAGTGGCCGCAAGTAATTTTAATTAAATTAATGTTAATTAATTTTCCAAAAAAAATTTCGTTCACTTGTTTTTTAAATAAAATATCATCCACATCATAGAAATGTATGTAAAGAATTCGAAAATCAATGGGTGCCGTTACACACTCGGCCGCAACTACTACGCAGCCAGGTGTAAACAGGTAATATTTTGGTCTATTTATACGTTCATGTCGTACACGCATGTTTTTTATATCAAATTAAAGCTAATTTTTTTTTTAATATGATGATATATCGCTGCCTGTGAATAAATGGCCGCAAATTAGGGTTGCTAGCTGTTAAAAACTCGAGGTATCCGAGATAAAGTGAAAGAGAGTTAGCGCGTAACGCCACTTGTTAGACAAGGATGGCGAGTACCAGCTGTGCGAGTATTTGAAGCCATTATTCACAGGCAGCGATATATCATCATATTAAAAAAAAATTAGCTTTAATTTGATATAAAAAACATGCGTGTACGACATGAACGTATAAATAGACCAAAATATTACCTGTTTACACCTGACTGCGTAGTAGTTGCGGCCGAGTGTGTAACGGCATCCATTGATTTTCGAATTCTTTACATACATTTCTATGATGTGGATGATATTTTATTTAAAAAACAAGTGAACGAAATTTTTTTTGGAAAATTAATTAACATTAATTTAATTAAAATTACTTGCGGCCACTTATTGACTGGCACCCTATTATCTATGTATTATCCTATTCATAAATGTATGTTAAAATGTGAGTTTGATTAACTACGCGATGAACGTAGTGATTTTGCAGCCGGATCTCGTACTATTAAGCCATACAGCTGAACGTGACCTTTCTGTCTTTTAGAGACAGTTAGCTCTGTCTATCCCGCAAGGGATATAGACCCGATTATATGTATGTGTATACGGCGATTTATGCTATGTAATTTGATCCATTTACCCCTCTGGTATCATCTTTCATATTATACTTTCATGCTGTCTCTAAAGAACCCCGAGCAAGTAAAAAGGAAAAAATAAAATACTTTATAGAAAGACAAAGCAAACGATCACTCCTTGATAACGTGATACGATATACATCGCAAAACCAATTCGCAAACATTATTAATATACGGAAAATATACAGTTTACCTATCAGAATGACGATATTATCGCATGCATGGGTTGACCCCGTGTATTGTTATTTGATTACGATATATTTGAAATTAAAAAAGAATTAAAACATATTTTTAAATGAATTATTATTTTTGAGTTCTTTGTCTTCATTCAATGTGACTTTCGCCACAAAATAATGAACTAGTAAATATACTTAAACTTACATATTTTTATACTTACAAAATAAGTATAATGTGACAATCACATTAGGTCGCGTGTCTAAATAAAAAAAATTTATTGTGTATTTTTAGATTTATATTTTGTTTATATTAATTTTATTTAGTTTTATACATACATATGGTCACGTCTATATCCCTTGCGGGATAGACAGAGCCAACGGTCTTGAAAATACTGAATGGCCACGTTCAGCTATTTGGCTTAATGATACAATTGAGATTCAAATAGTGACAGGTTGCTAACCCATCGCCTAAAAAGAATCCCAAGTTTGTAAGCCTATCCCTTAGTCGCCTTTTACAACATCCATGGGAAAGAGATGGAGTGGCACGGCATTTAGTTTTATGTAGGTTTAATTTGGTTTAACTAGTAAGCGCTTCGTTATATTCAATCATTTGATAATACTTTTGTGGTGATATGCAACCTCCACATTAGCTTTGACACCTTTTATCATAAAACGAACATTACAGTTCTGTCACATGTTCAAAGTCATACTGTATAATTTTATTGAATAAAGCCATATTTACTGAGAAATGGTTAGTTATTCTACAATTTATTCAATAAAATAAATAATCATGGATAAGTATCTGAAACCAGAACGATTCGAAGCAGACCCGACAACAAACTCGGACAAATCTTGCGAATGGATTCATTGGAAACAAACATTCAATAATTTCACACATGCAATTGAAAATAAAGGAAATACCGTAAATAACGACTGCAAGTATCAATTATTAGTAAACTTTTTATCTCCACTCCTTTATACTCATGTCAAAGATACAAAAGATTATCTCTTAGCTATAGAGAGACTAGATGCGCTATTTATCAAACCTGTTAATAATGTTTACTCAAGGTATCAACTGTCTCAAAGAAAACAGGAGTCAGGAGAGACAGTTGATCAATACATTCAATCGTTAAAACTGTTATCAAAGAAATGTAACTTCCAGTCAGTAACTGCGGAACAAAATGAGAGTGAATACATACGAGACGCCTTTATCGCAGGGCTATCGTCTTCATCTATACGTCAAAGACTACTTGAGAACTATACACTCACTCTTGATGCAGCATACCAACAAGCACGATCCTTAGAAATGGCACAAATTCAAAATACAGAATACAACTATCAACAAACTCCAATAGTAAATCAAACTATTAATAGACCTTCTCCAAATACATCCACATCAAATGCTACAAGAAACGTAACTAAACACGAACCGTGCTATTTTTGTGGAAAACAAAGACATCAGCAGCGGTCTATGTGTCCAGCTTTCAACACTATATGCACTGGATGTGGCAAGAAAGGACACTTTTCTAAGGTGTGTCTTAGCAAAAGAACTAACCAAATATCAGCAACTGAGCAATTAGAAGATAATTACGACAATCAAGCACATACTTTCTCTTGTATATCATCTGCAGCAGATCTGAAAAGAGCTACGATACCTGTACTAGTTAATGATACTATTACAGCTAGAGCGTTAATTGATACAGGAAGTACAGCAAGCTTTATCGACCGACGCCTTGTGGATTTGTGTAAGCTGAACATTTCTCCATGCAACCAAAAGATCACAATGGCTACACACAATCTATGCACACAGGTAAACGGAATTTGTTCAGTTAAAATAACATTACAAAAACAAAACATCATGACTAAACTAATGATTATGGATGGACTTTGTGCTGATATTATACTCGGACACGATGTCCTACAGGGACACAAAGCTCTAGAAATGCAATTTGGTGGCTCCAAACCTACACTCAAATTGTGTGCTTTGAATGAAGCAAATATCGAACCAGTAAGTCTGTTCACTAATTTAATGCCTAATATTAAACCAATCGCAGTAAAATCTAGAAAGCATTCTGAAGCAGATTCTCAGTTTATTGCTGAAGAAATAAAGAAATTACAGGAAAATAATATTATCGAACCGAGCAGATCGCCTTGGCGAGCTCAAGTTCTTGTGACAGCTAACGAAAACCATAAAAAGAGAATGGTAATTGATTACTCACGTACAATTAATAGATTTACTCAACTAGATGCTTATCCTTTGCCTTCAATGGACGAACTGATTGCTAAAGTAGCGAAACATAAAATTTTCAGCAAAATTGATTTACGCAGCGCTTATCATCAAATTCCTATATTGGAAAATGAAAAACCATATACAGCATTCGAAGCTTGTGGAAATCTTTATCAGTTCCGACGCATTCCATTCGGCGTCACCAATGGCGTGGCAGCCTTTCAGCGAGCAATCAATTCAATCATACAAAAAGAAAACTTACAGAGTGTTTATGCTTATTTGGATGATATTACAATATGTGGACACGATCAAGCGGATCACGATGCAAAATTACGCTTATTCCAAGAAGTCGTCACTCGTTACAATTTGACATTAAACTTACAGAAGTGCGAATTCTCAAAAACTGAGATAAATCTTTTAGGATATAATATTTGCAATAGCATCATCAAACCAGACCCAGAGCGTCTACGCCCTCTTTTGGATTTACCAATTCCGAACAACACAGCCTCACTACGCAGGACTATGGGTATTTTTGCACACTATTCAAAATGGATTCCAAAATTCTCAGATAAAATAAAATTTCTTGCTCGAACAGAGACTTTCCCACTATCACCTGAATCGATACAAGCATTTAACACACTTAAAAAGGAAATAGCAAAATCAGCTATTAAAGTCATTGATCCTAAGCTACAACTCACCATTGAAACTGATGCATCTGATTATGCTATCGCTGCAGCGCTCACTCAAGACGGGCGACCTGTAGCATTCTTTTCAAGAACTTTAAACAATCATGAACGAAATCATTCGGCGATAGAGAAAGAAGCAACTGCTATAGTTGAAAGTATAAAAAAGTGGCGCCAATTTCTTATAGGAAAAACTTTCCAACTTATCACAGATCAAAAATCGGTAGCTTTCATGTTCGATCAGAAACATGATTCTAAGATTAAGAATGATAAAATTCAACGTTGGCGCTTAGAACTTTCAAATTACGATTTTGAGATCTCATATCGCCCGGGCAAGGATAACATTGTGGCCGATGCCCTTTCAAGAGCAAATGTAACAGCATTAACAACAGTAGACAATGCTAAGCTTCTCGAGTTGCATAATAATCTGTGTCATCCCGGTATAACTAGAATGGTACACTGGATCAGATCAAAAAATTTACCATTCTCAGTTGAGGATGTCAGACGTATGACGTCATCATGCAATGTATGTGCTGAAATAAAAACACGATTTATTATAACCCAGGGCACATTAATCAAAGCAACATCACCTTTTGAAAGAATCTCTATTGATTTCAAGGGACCATTGCCATGCGATAATACAAGAAATCGTTATATACTTACTGTGGTGGATGAGTTTTCTAGATTTCCTTTCGCTTTCCCGTGTGCAGATGTAAGTTCATCAACTGTGCAAAAGAAACTTTCTGAATTATTTGCCATTTTTGGCTTGCCATCTTACGTTCACTCGGATAGAGGTACCGCATTTATATCAGCCGAACTTAAAACCTTTCTGCACGGATTAGGCATAGCTACAAGCTACACTACACCATATAATCCCCAAGGCAATGGTCAGACCGAGAGATATAATGGAATCATTTGGAAAACTATACAACTTACCTTAAAATCAATTAATTTGCCTATTACTCAATGGGAAACTGTCCTTGAGAAGTCACTTCATGCTATCCGCTCACTTCTATGCACAGCTACTGGATGTACGCCCCATGAACGTATGTTTAATCATTCACGACGTTCTTCTAATGGACAATCAATGCCATCTTGGCTCACAGAAGCAGATAAAGCTTTATATCGAACCCCGGTGAGGAGAAGTAAATATGATCCTCTTGTAGAAGAAGTACAATTATTAGAAGCTAACAACCTTCATTCACACATAAGATTACAGAATGGACGAGAATTAGTAGTTTCAAACAGGCACTTAGCCCCAATGGGTACTTCGTCTGATACTGAGGAGGCTGATTCTGATTCATCTAATTGGGATTCAGCAGAGTCAAACGAAGAGACAACAACTGAAGAACAGGAACCAGTTAATTTGACTACAGATGCTACTACAACACAAAACCCTGAACTGCGACGTTCTACTAGAGATCGACGTCCACCGTCTCATCTTCAAGATTACGATCTTTCTTAAAACCTGGGGAGAATGTGGTGATATGCAACCTCCACATTAGCTTTGACACCTTTTATCATAAAACGAACATTACAGTTCTGTCACATGTTCAAAGTCATACTGTATAATTTTATTGAATAAAGCCATATTTACTGAGAAATGGTTAGTTATTCTACAACTTTACAAATTAAATATAAGTCCTACGTAATTTTATAAATCAGAAAATAATTCTAGTTGATCCTATAAAAAAGATTATGCATCAAAACAAAATGAATGGTTTATTATATTCAATATTTTTCCCTAAACGATGGCAAATTAAAATAATAAAAATTTCCAAATATAATAAATACCTACAATAACACAGTAAAGATCAATAACAAGTTGTTGCTAAGTAAATAAATGTATTGATAAGATTGAATGCAATAATGCTGAAAGTGACGTAGGATGGGTGTGTTTCTGCCACGAGGTTTACATGACTTCGTGGCGTGGCTTGATAACCCTGCTTATTAATTAAATTAGTATTTATCTACCTATACAAAACAAACATATTGACATAAATAGTATAAGTTGAGCCTAGTAACGAATATTGTTTCATCATGGATATCACCCAGTGATTGAATTAAAACAACAACACATGTTTTAACTAACATTATAAATTTATAACACACACAGAAGATAAGTTGATCTTGCATCAGATACACGCAAGATATTTAAAATGTCAATTTTTTTTTTATTTAGCGTAAAAAGACTTATGGGTTTCACTTTAATAGGCTATTACACTCTTTTTTGAAAACTGTTTTAAATCAATCCTGAGACTGTGTTATACCTATAGAATTTTTATTAAAATTTTTTGAAGCCGAAAAGTGCTCTAAAAACGATTTATTATTTATGATTTTGTATTTTCGCGCGAAAACGCCATCCGCCATGCTGTTTTGACTCGTGACGTCATACTTTTAGTAAACAATACGGCTCTACGTAAGACTAAAGTAAAAAGATTTTTGTAATAATGAATTACAATACATATTGTTGGTGTCTTGTTCCTGAATGCAAGAATACAAGTATAAAAACACCAGAAAAATTGTGGATTCCACTGCCAAGTGATATTAAAATGAGGAAACACTTGGTTGAAATTAGCAAGAAGAGATCCAAAGGCATTGTCTACAAAATCAAGATTGTATTTCTGTGAAGACCACTTTGATGTTAGTTAGCATTCATTGTAAATAGTAAAGTAATCACAAGTCATGTTAATATAACACCAACAACCTTTGAGAACACAAATCGGGATTGGACGCAAAAAATTTCGCCACCATCAACGTATTAATCCTCGGTAGATTTATATTGTCTGCTTTCACAAAACCGTCTTCCATGATTCTATTAAATTATTAAAGAGTAAAAACCCAAAAACGTGATAGAAATTTTAAAATTTCAAAATAAACAGAGCCTGACATCATCAATATGTTTTCGATTCGATATTTGTTTACTAAAAGTATGACGTCACGTCAGTACCCAACATGGCGGATAGCGTTTTCGACTTTTGAAGAACAGATTAAAAAAGAGGATTTTTTAAATTGAATTATAAAATCCATATTGCACTTTTATGAATAATGATCGATGTTTTTCTTTTATTTTTTACAAAATCTATAATATACGTGCATTTTTATATTTTTTTTTACATGGTGTAAAATAGCCTATTCTGAGCGAAACGAAATCCTCAGAATGCATTCATTTTCATTCATTCATTTTCAAATTTTGTATCACTATTATTCCACCCTATACAAATTGTAATACATTACATGATGGAATTTTTGATTTTATCTGGTGTAATACATAATAATACATACATAAAATCACGCCTCTTTCCCGGAGGGGTAGGCAGAGACTACCTCTTTCCACTTGCCACGATCTCTGCATACTTCTTTCGCTTCGTCCACATTCATAACTCTCTTCATACAAGCTCGGCGGTTTCGGGTACTTTTGACCTGACCCTTTACCAGGACGTCCTTAATTTGATCAAGATACGTTCGTCTAGGTCTTCCCACTCCGACCTTTCCCTCCACACTCTCCTTGTATATCTGCTTAGTCAACCTGCTTTCATTCATCCTCTCCACATGACCGAACCATCTTAACATACCCTTTTCTATTCCTGTAACTACATCTTCTTTCACATCACAACATTCCCTTATCACGCTGTTCCTTATCCTGTCACTCAATTTCACACCCATCATACTCCTTAACGCTCTCATTTCCACTGCATTTATTCTGCTTTCATGCTTCTTTTGCCATACCCAACTTTCACTCCCATACATTAATGTCGGGACCAACACGCCCCTGTGCAAAGCCAGTCGAGCCTTTTTGGATAGTTTCTGACTGCTCATAAAGGCATGCAAAGCTCCATTCACCATGTTCCCCGCGTTCACTCTCCTTTCAATATCACTATCATACTTGCCATCTGATGTAAACTTTGATCCTAGATATACAAACTCTTTCACTTGCTCCACTTTTTCTCCTCCAATCAAAATATTACATGCTGTCATTTCTTTCTCCATTTCAAAAACCAGTGTTTTAGTTTTACTTACGTTCACTTTCATTCCTTTCTCTTTTAAAGCTTCATGCATACAGTTTACCATCTCCTGTAACTCCTCCGCTGATGACGCCAGTATAACCTGATCGTCGGCATAGAGCAGACATTTGACGAGTAACTCATTCATCCTTAATCCACTTTTAGACTCTTTCAAATCTGTCAAACAGCTATCCATAAATAGGTTGAACAGCCACGGTGACGCAACACATCCTTGCCTAACGCCTTTCTCAATCTTAAACCACTCAGTGTGCGCTCCGTTTATCCTGACACAAGCACTCGAATCCTCATATAAGGATTTCAGTGCTCGTATTAAGAGACTGCTCACCCCATGCATAGAAAGTGCTGACCACAATTCATTCCTCTCAACTCTGTCATAGGCCTTTTCCAGATCTACGAATGTGCAATAGACTTTTTGACTCTTGGCCAAAAACTTTTCGGCTATGCACCGCAAGGAAAAGACCTGATCAGTACATCCCATTCCCTTTCGAAATCCCGCTTGAGCATCCCATATTTTGTCATCAGTTTCATTCCTGACTCTATTAATCAATACCTTAGCATACAATTTGCCGACGACGCTAAGCAGGCTTATACCACGATAATTTTTGCAGTCCAGCTGTGACCCTTTTCCTTTGTAAAGTGGCACGATAACAGCCTTACACCAATCTTTTGGTACTCGGCCGCTTCTCCAACACAAATTGAAAAGGCAGTACAACTGACTAGCTACTACGCCTTTTCCTGCTTTAAGCATCTCGACCGACACTCTATCACACCCAGCAGCCTTTCCCGCTTTCATACTCTTAAGTGCTTCCACAATTTCGAACATTTCAATTTCGCCTTCCATCTCATTCTCTTTTTCTTCGCTATAGCAGAAATCTTTCTTATTTCCTTCCTTTTTTTCAAATAAACTTTCAAAATAGTCCTTCCATATCTTTAGTACACATTCTTCTCCTTTCACAACGCTACCATCCTGGCATCTGATCCTAGTCAGCTCTCTGGTTATAGTATTTCCTCGGGCTGACCTTACGGATTTCCAGAATACTTTCAGATTTGACTGAAAGTCTTCTGATAGCCTTTTATCAAAATCCTCTTTATACTCTTCTTTCTTTCTAATCACAGCTTTCTTAACCAAATCTTTCATTTTCTTATATTCCTTACGTGCTTCATTCACATCTTCATCTAATCTGGTGTAATATTTTTCGATATATCAGAATCAAAAATGATGATGTCTTTAGGCGGTCAAACTAATACATAAGTATTGAATCTTTAAGAATTTTTTTTTATTATAGCGAAAATTTTTTAAAAAGTGCTAAATTAATATAATAGGGAGCATAGAGGAAGAAGCCCTGGAAGGGCATTATTATTTAAGAACAGAATACCTTTATACCTACACTTTATAAAGCATACATTACACCATGATCATCATAAGCATCAGTTAAAAGCCAAAAAAAAATTGGCAAACATACGTGAACTGTACACGTATGAAATAAGCTGAAAAAGCGCTGACGTAAATTAGATGCTAATACGATGACCGTTTGATACAAATATTATTTGTAATGTTTGACGTTGATTTGACGCTGTGTGGTTGGTGAATCCATGACGTCTTTGCAATTAATTTGAACGATTTCGTCATGTAATAGCGGGTCTTCATTCTTACGTATAGTAACAGAGAAAAAAGTCATACCATGTGGTTCCCGGCCCTTTAGAATAGAACTCCGGCTCTCTCCCATGAATGTCATGAAAAGCGAATAATTAAAAAGGGAATAGTTAAATTCATTCATCTATTGCCACGAGTAGCTTCCATGCAGGTCTGGTAGGAAACGAAGAAAAAACAGTATGTATCAAGGCTAGAAGGATTAACACACTCGGAAAACATCTTTTAGGCGATAGGCTAGCAACCTGTCACTATTTGAATCCCAATTCCACTATTGAGCCATCCAACTGAACGTGGCCATTCAGTCTTTTCAAGATTGTGGGTTATTAAAGGGATAAAGACGTGATTTAGTTATAACTATGTATGTAGAATATATACATGTTTTGGAGATACACATATTATGACATGATTAGGCAAAGTGTTTATTTACTGGCATCATAGAAATCTAAATTTACCTACTTATTTACATCACTATGGCTGGCTGCCTGCCTGACGCTTACTCGCCATGGGAATGTCATAGATGCGCAAATGAATTTTCGTCAGTAATGTAAAATGTATTTATGTATACTTACTAGATTTTGCCCACGACGTTGCAAGGGTGCATTATCATTTAGCGGAAATATTTATGTCGGTACGTTTCCGAAGCGAAACGTTATTCTTCTCAGTACTCCTAATACGAGTAGTTCTAATGTTGCTAGGCGCAAATTTTTCAAGATGACTTAAGATATTTTAATCGAAATATTAATTAAGATTTTATGAATAAATTAAGATATTTTTATCGAAGAAAAGTCACATTATGTTTGATGATGTCGTAACGAGCTAACAGGAACAAACGATGACCAATTAAGAAATTCCAAAAACCCTTTCTTAAACACTTATAAACATCAATGGAATAAATACGTCACCATCAAATAGAGTATTTGCAAGTGCTTTTGTTCCGGTACCATCATTAAAATGATATCATAACTATATTTTGTGGTTCCGGTCATTATAGGATAGGTAAATTTTGACTATTTTGTGGAATTGTCCAGTTGAAATTACAGTTTTCAAAATTCCAAAGGAAATTTCGAGAATATTAAACATTAGATACTATAATGATATGCATTTGGAAGTTTTTGAAGATCTCTTTAATCAATGTAAGGAATTAAACTCCCCTTATCGTGCTTTATCAACACAAAATAAATAAATGTAAGTATACGGAACAAATCACACTAATTGAACTAGCCCAAAGTAAGTTTTAGACTTGTGTTATGGTACTTATAATAACTAATGCTTACTCAACAATATTATTGATGAAGGAATATTTTATAATGACGCATCCTTCAGTGGCCCAAGCCAATCTGGAAAAATTCTTTGTTCATCATGTAGTGAACGCGGATCGAAACATGGACCCTTTGGTTCAGGGGCAAGAGTCCGACAGCTTTGATTATATGCTTTTGTAATCTATCTTAGATTAAAGAATGTATTTTTATGTTAAATCAAATAAATTATAATTAATAAAATAAAATAAATTATGTTATATCTTAATGGACAAATAAGTTCATCAATAACGAAAAGTTATTCGAACCACCGCTCGCATTCTCATCCAAATATTTTTGTGGTACCAAAGGTGAACTACAAACTACCTCATTAGCGCACACTTAGACAACATTAATTATAATACATTCTTTCATAAACAAAACGTATTTTAAATAAGAATATAGATTAACTAATAGTGCCAATATTGAGAAAAATTTACTAATGTAACTCTATAAAAATCTAGTAAAATCGCCCATTTAATTTGCTAATATGTACTTACTTAGGAAGGAATAGGTACGTAACTACAAAGTTACCTAACAATATACCTACCTAATTGAACAATTAAGTACTTTGACGTTAATCGACATAATTAATTCTACATTTCTCAATGAACTCACGAATAATTATTAAAAACAGAGTGTAAATAAGGGCAATCAGGTATATTTGCATACAATAGTAAGTATAATATGCTGATCTTCGACCTAAAGGTAAAGGTAGGTACCTATAGGAACCAGGCTGAAAGAAAGCTACGTTCAATGACTGGCTTCATTTTATACACTAGCCTTTTACCGTGACTTCACTGGCGTTAATTTCGTTTTCGTTACTTTTCTATAGATACTATATGTTGCTCCTGTGGGAATGGCACAAATACTTACATACAATTATTAAAACACGCCTCTTTTCCGGAGGTAGGCAGACTCACATTTTTCCAATTGCCACGATCCCTGTAGGAATCCTTTTTAGATAGCGACAGCTTAAAAGAGTAAACTCAAGTTTATTCCCTTTGCCTTGACTGAATTGTACTGCGCGAAATTGGAAGTAGGTGGCACACCTTACCATCCAAGTGTAAACCCAAGTGATTTTTTTATCTTGTTCCAGTTAAAAATTCACTTGTACCCATAGCTAATCCAGGATCATAGGCACAAGCCGGCTCCAAGCTCCTCTTCCAAAAAGTTAAGATGCAAACGGGACTAATGCCAGAAAACAATAAGCACCAAGAGCATGGAGCAGTGGGGTGTGTGTGTGTTTACATGTACTCTACTGTATTTATATCCGTAGAGATCGAAAACGTATTACATTTACGTTATATCATAATCATAACATAGATTTGTCAACGAGCCAACTGCATTTGCACATGATCAACAATTATCGGTAAACAATATCCACTGTACATAGAAAAAATGATCTATGCTTGGTATGTTTGAACGTAAATAAAATAGATATACCTAGTTGCGTTGCGTTGCGAGTTAATTGATAAAAATAGATATACAGGTAGTTCTATTTCTTCCATGGCAATCGTCCACAGAATGTTTAGGCAATACAAATGGGTAAGTACCCAGATCTGATTGAATAATCGTGTAAATAAAGTACCTACTTGTGGACCTACCTTCATATGTATGTACCTACATATCACACTTCTTTCCAGGAGGGATTGGCATATATCTCTCCACATTCCTGTCACAATCAATACCTATACCTTTCGTCGGTTTAAACTCCTCTTGACCTGATCTTTTTGTTTGTTTTAAATAATGGTGAACCAGGGATACAAAGAGTAGACCGTCGACCACCTTGGTTCCACGGGTCAGAAAGAAACCTTATACATAAGTTTTGCTTAGGTAGGCACTTAATGTAAGATAAAAAAAAACTAAATTAGATTAAATCCTAAAAACATAAAAAAAATATTCATAGTCAATCTTCGATGGCACAGCTAAAATATCGAAAAAAAATATTAAAAGTAGGAAATCGGATGATGAATGATGACTTCGTACGAAAACGGAACGTAGAACCTATACACTTTTTCAAACTTTGAATTTACCCCCATAACCCCATTTTCCGTGGTTTCCTCATGATCCTCGACTTCTGTTTCGAGATTCCAAGGTTTCATTTTTAAAAAAATTCTTAGATTTCGTCTGTCCTCTTCACATAGTATTTAAAAAGTCTCAAGCACCACTTTTAAAATTACCGCGCAAAAAATACTTCAACGGTCCAATGAAAAAAGGGCAGAATATAATACTGACCAATCACAACGTTCGCATGTGGTGTGACTTGGTAAGGACGCGCCTAAAAATCTATGATTATACGAACTTCTTAGTATTTTTTAACAGAAATAATGTAATTGAATAAATACATAGGGGTTGTAGATACAAAGCTATGCTTCATAAGTTTTACAATACGTAATTAGGCGATAATTAACTGAGTATTCTACAACATACTGATAAAACCAAAGTTCGCTTCCCCGCATCGTATGATCGCGTCATATATAAGCGAGCGCGCCCCTCTTTTCTCAAACGTCAAAATCTCGTTGTCGCTTACGGTCGTTTTGTGTTCGCGTTGTCCGTCAGTCAGTTCGCGTTATTTCGTAAGCCTTGATTGCAAGCGTATAATTTTACAGTGACATCCATCAGTATTTGGATAATTTGTGTGTTCAGTGATATTTAAAACAATTAAATAACACAAGAAGATGTCTTTCAACACTGATTTATCGACTAAATTAGAAAATAGCAGGTAAGGAGCATTGACTTACAATTTACCAATATCATAAGTTCTGCCCGAGCCTGTCCCTTTAGTTTGGCCCTGTGATAGATGCGTTCGTGATGCATTCTTGGGTATCGTGTTGCAGCGTGGCGTGTAGTTTGCGTGATGACACCATTCTAGTTATAATCCTTACTCATGGCGAATGGGGGCTTGTCGTGTTACGCGAAACGTGTTGCTTATACCTTTCACATAGTACCGTCTGATGATTTTGGTTGAAATCGGTCCTAAATTTCTTTAGTAATAGGGGATTTTCCCTTTACTAGTATATTTCAAAATTTTTGATTAGGTTATAGGTTATCCCGGGAAGTTCTGGGCGTGCGCAGACGAGATGACTCAGAATCACTGCCTTTAAAATTGTACTTAAGTAGGTAGGTATTTTAATGATAAAATGTTAACCTACATTCTATCACGAAAATGGTCAATTAGGTCACAAAAAAGTAGTACCTTTATTAAATTTATTCATAAAAGCAATTGAGAAATGTTAATTTGTTAAATAAAAACCTAAAGAAATCCTTGATGTAATCTATGCGATACTGCTGTGGCTGGTTTCAATCAAAAATTTTGACAAGCTTATTTATTACTTATCAAGTATAAAAAATGCAAAGTTAATCAAGGTAGATAGGTACCTGCATATATTTTGTCTTCCAATTGAAAACCAGGGAAAAGTAATGCTAGCAATCATAAGCATCATTTTTGTTCCATCAATGAAACAAAATTTTAAGACAACCCAGAGCCTCATTTCTTGTATGAAGAATTCCTTTCTTGGCAAATACCTAGGTACCTACATAATTTATAATTTATATTTAATAAAGGCCACATTCTATGATCGTCTACTTTTCTATATTTTCACATTAGCCGGAAGGGCAACCTCATAACAAACATTTTATGTAAGCCCTGCTTGGCATTGAAACATTATTCCATCATGTCAAATTCCCTGATCTTCTTTAAGGGATATTTTTGTTTCCAGTACCAAAGATTCCAAATATAAAATTATTATAGTCTTAAGAGTGTCCAATGTATGAAGGTAGTAGTAGTATAATAACACTGAAATATGATTGCAGCAAGTTATGATTTCATTATTAATTTAGAACGAATTAAACATACATATAGTAGTTCTATATCCCTTGCGGGGTAGACAGAAGCAAAAGTCTTGAAAAGACTGATAGAGCAGGTTCAGCTGTTTGTTTGTTTTTTATTGTCATGTCTGCAATAAAGATTTCATTTTTATATGCATTCAAAGGCAGCCAATCACAGTTTAATACAATTGCCATTTTAATATTACAGTTACAGTTTAATATTACTTATATAATCATCAAACAACAAGCTGTCAAATCTCCAATTAGATACCGTGTTTGTTACAGCTAAAGTCAAATTGATGCAGATTATAAACAAGGCTACAGTGTAAATTATACTAACTAAATATTCCTTGCTTAAGAGTATATGGTACCTACTTACCTAACCAGTTTTTGTGAAATATTTTCTATCCATCCTATTTGAGCTAGGCTGGCGCAAGCATGGGATATACCTATCAAGATTAGATACTACTCAGGAAGCTAAATACTCACTAGCCCAGAATAGAACCTGGCTTAGTCGATAATACTTGCCCACTATAATATTCACCACCTGCTAGTTACAATACAGCTTTTTTTCATTGTTTTAAGAATCAGTAATCAGCAACAATATTTTTCATAATACATGTACGAACATATTTTTGATTGTATCTATATATATAAAACTATGTATGTATATAAAACAAATATAAAATAAGATAACATTCAACATTCTGTAACACAATATATTTTTTAGTAGGACTTTTTACAAAATAAGATTGAGTTCCTTAGTTAATATAGATTTTATTTTTAACTGAGATTTTGTGATGATTCTTAGGTTAATAAACTTCTTCCCCAATTTGTTTGCTCAAAGCAATTTTACATATTTTATGATTTTTATGATCATGTTATACTTGCAATAAAATTAAATTTCATAATTTGCAGTATATTTTTTACAACTTCAAATAAAAAACAGTGTAATTTCATATACCACTATAAATTGTAGTGATAATCCTTTAATACTGTTTAAAACATATAGGCAATACCCTATTCAGAGCATTGGATCTATTAATTGATTATTGTTGACATATAATAATGGTAAAAATTTTGCTTGTTACAGGAACACACTGCGTAAGATAGCTCGGAATGATAACACAGAGTTTTCAAAACAGAGCATCCTTAACGACATGGAGAAGTTTGTCAAAATGGTTAACACCATGGACGAGACGGTGCTAGTCCCCAGTCGGCTGATGAACCTTCCTCAGGAGGGGGACGATGACCCATTCAGCATGTTCGCTATGCTGAATGACTTGAAGACTGAGTTGCTTTGGGCCGGTGATTCTGAGGAGCAAGTGGAGCGTGGGAATAGAAGGGTGTCGGATATAAGTGACACAGAGAGTGATGCGTCAAGTGCTGCGGGAGATTCTGGAATTGAAGGGGAAGATGAGAGGGAATCGGCAGCGCGTGCTGCGGCCGCGTGCAGGCGACACCTCCGTGGGCTGAGACGGTCGCTGCGCGCTCTCACCGCCGCCGCCGCCCACCTCACGCGGTCGTATCAGGAAGAAGTCGGAGCACCGGTGTAGGATAAGCATTTGCCTGTGATTGATAAAAGTCTGTCCCGCACGTGTACATATAGGATAAGCGGCCCGTTGTAAATATAGGCTTACTGGGCCGGCCGTGTATGGGAATCTCAGTAAGTTAATGCGGTTATTTAATAAATTTAATTTTCATTATTTTTTTTTAGTTTTCTTATGCTCCATTTTTACCTTATTAGAAAACTATAGCAAAGCAGTAGGTATCTGAAAATATAAACAGAAAAAATCTAGTATCTAATTGGGGTTCCCTCACATTTTTGTTCCAATACTATTAACAATACTTGATATCTTATTAAATAATGTGCCGTAATATCAGTTATGGCCCCATGGGGCCAGCAAGGCTACACTATTCCGTCATTTCTTTAAATCCAAACCAGTCTTATACCTACACTGATAGACTTCGGTTGCTAGAAGGTAAAGGTTATGCATATTAGGTATACATATGTGATGAATAAATCCTAAACGAGTTTATATCTACTTCCAACTAAGAGAGGTCGGCAAAATGACCCTGGTCGACCAATGAATTGAGCAATATAATATTACGTCCGAAATGCACGGAACAAAATAATATCAAGTGACTTCACTCGCATTTAATAGTTCATATTCAGAAATTTCAAGACTCAATTATTAACAGACATAAAGTACATGGAATGGACTAAGTACTTTATTCAGCTCAAGGTTTCAAGCATGTAGCCAAGCAAGAAATTCAAGTTAAGACAATTAACCCAAAAGCTGCATTGTTTTGGTCGAACTTTTGAACCTGTGCTTAAACTACAGAATACCCTCCCTGCTACTGGAATGAAAGTTAAAAATAGTATTGATATACCGCTGTGCTAATGTGAAATGTCTGGCTGGCCTTATTCATAACGCAACATGGTTGAGTATGCAAACACAATATCACTTGTTTAAGGAGATTATAGTGCACATGTAAGTTAGAACTTTGAACCCCGTAAAAAATTACATTTATGTATAAACATGATATTTTTTGCAACAGAAATTCAATTAGAAAATTTTGTGTGTTTCCTAGAAATTACTAAATAAAGGACGTGCGTGTCAAGAAGTCGGAACCTGCAAAAGTATTCGTAATTGTGCCCTTGAACTACATTACGGCTTTGCTTTAGAAATCGATTCCTCTGCAGTACTAGGCCAGACGGGAATCAACTTTGCCTATGTGTACTATAAAATTTCAGGTTACCTACCAAACCAACAATACCGTATCTACTTAGGACAAACACACCTTACATACCCACCTAAAATATGATGAATAATGATTATGTACTAACGTTTAAGTTGAGATGTTCAATGCTAAGCCAGGATTGATATTTTTAGACATAAAAAAAAGATAAGTTTCGAACAATTTACTAAATCGATGATATCAAATTGGAGAGAGAGAAACTAATAAAAAGGAATGCATAAAGCGGTTCACTTTCTCCGAATCAATAGCTGTTAAAAGGGAAAAACCTGAAACACAAAGATTACACAAAAAGTTGAAAAGTTTGAAACACAAAGAAAAAAATGTAAAATAGTAAAACAATAATGCCTATAAAGTTTTTACGTAAAAAATAACCGTATAATGCTTATTAAAAAATATCTTTACCTGTGACCTACATCGACGTACCAACGTAACACACATAGTTTTTATATGCGATTTATGAGTACCGTTACGTGATTCGCGAAGTCTACATTCACTTAGGTAAATATACACCTATTTGTTTAATTAATCACATTCGCTTTTCTTATCACTATGAGACGAGCAAGAATTCGTTTTCTGCAATTTCGTTTTGTGAAATAACGGATTGTTTATAGGTGATAATATCCTCTTTAGTTTAAGAAGACGTTGACGAGAATTAATACAAGTAGGCACGCTTTTCTATCTTTTGGTAAGGACATAGTTAGGTATTTATTGCTCTTACGGTGAGGGAAAACATCGTGATGAAACCTGCACATTCAGGCAACGGGATGTGTAACCATGATCGATCCAATACGGGTTTGGTTCTCCTGCACAGGTTGCGGAGGTCAGATGGCAGTCGCTTCGTGTAAAAACCTGACTCACTCAATCTAGGAACCATGGTCAAAGGCGCCCAGGATCCTCTCCAGAAGGGTGAGGATGCAACTGGGACGTTCTACTGGTAAGACTGCTCATCTAGGAACATTGATCTAAGTTTGATACGATTATATGATAGTGTTGTCGTCGGTATGAAAAGATTTCGACATTTCTCTGGTTGTATTGGCATTCAGATAATGTTATCATTATCGTCCAAGGGAAACCGACGCGACGCACAATTTATTTGCACTGTTGATTTTCATGGCGTTTAAATTGACGCTGAATACCTCCCAAATGCTTGTAATACTCGTAATGCCACCCAAACAAACGTGACCTTTGAGTCTTGTTACTTGTCATTGACTCTGTCTTACAAAGGGTTAAGAATAGTTTTGTGAGTGTAAAAATCATTAAAATTATAACTACCAACTAGCTGTTGCCCGCGACTTCCTCGGCCATAAATCTGTATAAATGACATCTGATTATGCTATTACAAAGTCTAAGCTATATTAACTACTACAAAGTTTCATGAAAATCCGTTCAATAGTTTTTGCGTGAAAGAGTAACAAACACATCCTGAAGAACATTTATAATATTTGTAAGAAATAGTATTTATAAAACTAAAATAATAATTATCCACATTTTTTTTATTTTATTATTAGTTAGCTTGAACTATTGGTATCTTTTATTGGTAACCTTTATTTGGTCTTGTTTTTTTCTTCTAAAACAAAAGTTTCTTAATTTGGGTATTAGCTTCATGTTACTCATTCTTCTCTTCTTTATATTTATAAAAGTTTTTATAGAAAAGTTATTGTATGCCTACATCAGGTCTTTATTTATCTATACTAATATTATAAAGCTGAAGAGTTTGTTTTGTTTGTTTGTTTTGTTTGTTTGTTTGTTTGTTTGTTTAAACGCGCTAATCTCAGAAACTACTGAACCGATTTAAATAATTCTTTCACTGTTAGATAGTCTATTTATCGAGGAAGGCTATAGGCTACATTTTATCCCGGATTTCCTACGGGAAACGTCAACAATGCAGGTGAAAGTTGAATGAGTCGGCCATCTGCGAGCTTTCCACGCGAACGCTGCGCAAACCAACAAAGATATAGTAAAACAATGTACTAAAGATGTGAAGTACTCATTTTTTGCCACAAAAAAGTCCGCGAGAGCATATATCTATCTCTTAAGGTTTACTTACAATAACCACTTTTATGTTCATTTTTTAAGATTATTTTTTCATTATAAACATAATTATTTTGAAACCAATTTTCTTTAATTCAGTATTAATCCTTATCCAAATAAATAGGTTTATTACTTTCGGCTTTTCATGTAGACTAAAATTGCCATTTACAGTATATAAATCAGACGAATAGGTTTTGAGATATAGTCGTTATAAGCAATTTGCAGTGAAACATTTAATACGGCGTTCTTTCTAATACGCGTGACCGCCTGACCGCCGAGGAGGATGTTTGCAAAAATAAATATGATGCCCAAAATAACTATTCCACGCGGACGAAGTCGCGGGCACAGCTAGTGTAGTTATATAGGCTAAATTTTAAAAAGAAGAATCGATAAATTTAATACCAGAAAAATAACTAATTAGACCAGAACCTTTAACCGGTTTGGATTTGGGATGGTCTGAATAACTGTACTATCCCCATGACATAATAGCAGATAAGGAGAGGTATTTTTGTATTAACATATTTGGTTACTTCCCGTCTACTACTTAGTGTAAAAATAATTACATTCATACATAAAATCACACCCTTTTCCCGGAGGGATAGGCAGAGAGTAGGTACATCTTTCCACTTCATAACTCAAATAATTCATTAATCACTCTCTTCTTGCAAGCTCAAGCTTATACTTTCCTTGTAAATAAATATGGTATAACGTAAATATAGGTACCAAAGTTTTAAGTCTCCTTGTATATTTACTGACATAAGACAGGTTGCTGGTAGGACATGGTGTATAGTGACAGAGGAATGACAGACAAATGGAAAAGATTGGAAGAGGCCTTTACCGATTGGCAAACAGATTATCAAAAGGATACACGCAGAACACAAATTATAGAATGAAGTTTTAAGAATTGTAATGATAATCTGAATAAAGGTTTATTTATTTATTATGTAGGTAGATCTACTAAAAGATTTAGGTACTGTGGTTATGTTCGGCTTTGCCGGAAATCACACCGCATATTCGCGTTACTTATGCCTAAATTAGACTTCAATGTTTAATTCACACTTCAAAACAATGAATCTTTCTTATCGCTCTTTGAAATTTGGCCTTGCGCCAGCAGTCGTGTAGTTGGTAACCTGGATACCATTTGATCATCTCCGTATTGATCACACCACTCATCTTATTTAAAGCACCGTTAGTTTAAACTATATATAACAAAAGTTTGACTAACCCAAAATGTGCCAATGTCCAAATTTAGCAGAATTTACATTCAGCATTCTATGATAGACATGAGATGCAGATACCTACATTCACATTGAAATTTTGGGCACAATTAAAAACTACCTCACAAATGTATTTATGATTAATATCTAGTTCTTATAGTATGATATGAGATTCCTAATGTGGAATAGACAATTTATTTACCATACCTACCTCTATTGCATACTATAAAAAGCATCGTTATCAAAGTTACACAATTTTCAAGAACATCTTTTATCTCGGAAGGTATAGAAGGCTGATAAATGCAAGTATGTCGTGCTCAATCAACTTGTGATGTTATAATTGCAGACATCTCAAGATTTCATTCATGTAGTTTTGAAATAGGAAGTAATATTTCAACAATACCTACTTACTACATACACACCAAATGACAACATTAAAGTTTTTATTCGTGGCAACAATTTCTTACATTACCTATTATCTCATATTGACGGGATGTTATGTATGTTGCTGAAAATATGTACCTAATTATGTTGCTGGTAATGAGTTGTTTAATCTTTTTCAAATAATTATTTGAAATCAATTATTACGTGTATAAGTCACCCCGAATGATTCCTCTAAGTTTGCAATTTAGACAGCACGTTTATAGGTTGTGTGTACAAACTACAAAGATTAAGCCTCAAGATTTAAAAAAATAATCCCGGTCGTCTTCCTTAGAATTGCCATTTCCTCTTGTTTCGTTATTATTATTCAGTTTAAATGGGAAAATGTGTGTTTCGCCCCAAAAAAGTCTATGGGAAGTGTAGTTATTTAGGGACCCATATACATAGATTTAGAGGCCACTGGACCCAAAAAAAAGGTCGTCGGTATGGATCCCATGGCCTATTTCTCGTTCAACAAAATCAGCCTTTTGAACACAGTTGGAATTTTTAAGAAACTTGAATTTATCTTTGATAAAGTCAATGTTTTCTTTGATATGAGACATCTTATTGACTATCAGACTACAACATTGCAAATGTATAATCACGCTTCCTACGCGAACTGGTAGGTTCAGAGACTACATCTTTCCACTTGCCACGATTCCTGCACACTTCTTTTAGATTTTTACGTATACGGAATGGCATTTTTGTCTAGTAATTATAATCTCAAAAAATTAAAGGGTCTTTTATATCGTGAATCACGATTGAATGAGGTCAGATTTACCTAATTGTTTTGCTCCAAGATTTCCAAGTTTAGATTAGAAGATTTGCAAGCGCCGATCTGACTAAATCCTTTCTCTTTGGCTTTCCTATAATCACGAGTTTAAAAGTTGGCAGCTCTTCAAGTATGTTATGAACACGCAAAACGAATGCAAGTATAATCTATTTTACCTTATTTTCCATATCAACACTACTTCATATAAAATACATCTGTATAAAGGGCAATGTTATTGCTTTTTTGATGAAGGAGATGAAGCCTTTCGGATCTATAACAGGACTAGACTCCTTATTTTATACAAGACAATTATCAAACTGACAGGGAAACTTGAATATGGTTAATCCAAGGTAGTATTAAATAAATCGTGATTAAATCAACCAAATGAATATGAATAAACTATATAATATAACTAACAAAAATATCATTTTCTTTAGCAGAAAAGCAGAAAAACAATGCTTCACAAGAACAAATGAACTTAGCCAATTACGTGGTAACACGGGCATTTAGAATTGCAAACTCGTTTTCGTAGAAAACTGCCAATTCAGTGCAATCGCGCAATCTTATTGAATTGTTATGTTTTTCGTTGTTTAATATTACGATTCTTTTAAGTCTCAAGCATTAATTTGGTTATATATTTATTTAACAACAACTAACTGTGCCCCGGGGCATCGCTCCCATGAGAGTTTTGGGATAAAAATTATGTGATTCTAAGTCATATTCTTCTCATGTAGGAAGTTTTATTTATTAAAAATCCGTCCAGTACTAGTAAAAAAATTGTTTCGCATTTATGATATTACTAAATTATTGGGAAACCCTAGATGTAACTAAACAACATGTTGATTTCCTCTGGCCCTTCTTCGTAAAATTTATTTATGTATCTTTGCGGTAAGTAATCTTACTTTAATAGAGCAACATCACATTTTTGTACCTAATACATTTTGATTCTTACGTCAAACGAACATACGCAGTGGAGATTTCCAAAGTCCGGCCCAGAAATCGATACAATGTTAATGTCCCACGAAGAAAACATGCCTTCGACAGAATTTGCGTTTACGTCAAAGCAACCAGAACCAAGTAAACAGACCTGGCTGGGCAGGTGATCTTTGATCTCTGATCAACTTTTAATGTGAATATGCAATGAGTCGTCGGAATTAAATCGCATTGTTTAGGAGTCACCTGTAATTTACATCATAGGTATTTTATTGAATGTCTTTATATATTTTGTGTCACTTCGGGTCACTATCCACCAACAACAATGGTTTTACCGATGTTTCGGTTATACAAGCTGATTTATGCCAAACAGCCCAGATTGAAACATACGCATATGAGGTTTTCTTCCATTAAAAGGAGCCTTTATGTCAGCCAAGCCAAACTAATCCAAACAATTAATAAAGAGAAAAGGTTTGTATTTTTTTAGTATGATTTTTACGCATATACCTTCTCAAAACCTACTGGACTGATTTTCTCGAAATTTGGCACGGATATAGAAAAGACCTCCGGAAGTGACATATTATAGAAAGTCAGTTTGTTTGTTTGATACGTCTCACTGATGGTTTCCATGATATTTTCTATTTAGTGTGGAATACAGAGGATATAGGTTATTGTGGTAATTTTCGCCGGAAAGGAGCCGCGGGCGCAATCAAAACATCTCAATTACACATTTCTGTACATCTTATAATAAAATTGATGTTTTATGTATAATGATAATACATTTTTTGCTTAACGTTCATAATACCTTGCATTTGTAAATCTTTATTAGACGACTAGGAAACGATTTGACAAATCATGATAAGTATTGTAATTTTCTCGTTAGTTCTATTTAACTGAACGTAATGCTTGATTGGACTGCTATACCATAAACTTACGTATTTGTTATATAATTAGTTTAGCTCTTTGTTATATAAAATGAAGAATACTTAGTGTTGAAGTCAGTCTAATCTCATGGAGGTATAAACAAACTCTGATTTTGATATAAATTTATTGATGATAAGGTAAATATGTCCCGTTAAATTATGTAAATCAAAGACCAAGTTTAACAACCTATGGACGACGACCCCTGGTGACCTCAGGTCATAACCCTACTTCTGGCAAAAGGGTCATTAAAGGAATTACATGATTTGTAGGTGGTCATTTACCACTATAATCTATATTAAGTACCAAAAAATTTTTACCTGAATTACTCACCAAATTCCAAGTGCCTTAGAGCAACGCAAGCTTCCCTCCCAGTATGTCATATGGTACAATCATATAATCATTTTGAGTTCATATTTGTTATGAATGCAAGCAGGTATGTCAAAGAGTGTGGAAGAAGCTGGAGCAAATCCATAGTCTGTGTCTACCCCTGTGTGAAAAAGGCGTGATAATATACATTATCCGTCGATCAGCTTATACATATATGTGTATAAGTAATGTATTATGTAACAAACTTGGAATATGTAATTGACTTCCGCGTATTCAGGTGCGTGATGTTTGTCATTGATAAACGACAATGCTGCAAAATATTTAGTGATCAATGTGTACTTACAAAAATTGCCATTGCTGTACTGACATACATAGGTTCAACCTGTCTCTTTGTTCGTACGATATGTAAATTTCTTTACGGCATAAAAGCAGATTAACTTGTTGATAGACTCATTTGTTTCTTTAACCAAAACATCAACGTTGTAAACATTTTATGCATTTGTAGACATAGTGGTATTGTGTCCGAATGTTCCATTTTCAAATTTAATACGGCATCCTATTAATATTCTCTGCATGCATATCAATAATGTTACATTTAATCACATAAGTAACTTCATAATCTGCCCATCAATTCGCAATCTAGTAAATACCAAACAAAACAACCACCACTTATCGATTGAGTGATTCACAGTTATCGTCGGTACGGAAACCTTATCGACAGGACGATAAGTGGCCGGTTATTACTATCCGATAGCAAATATCTATACTGTTGTACCCCCTATATGCTATTGTTTTGCATTTCTCATGCATACATATATTAACAACTAAAAATAAGATTGACACTTTTTTTTTCTTTTTTACTTTCGAAAATTATTACCGCTATAAAGTACCAAGTACCTACAACCTACAGGTACCTATCAAAAACAATGTAAAATGTAAAAAAGGAATATAACAATCATATGAACTTAGTATGCATACGTAGTAAGTACTTGTATGTACCTTTAATACTATTTTTTACACAATAGTAAAATCATGATATTTCTTCACAATCAAAACGAGGTCGAAATTTGACATTACCTATATTTTCTATTTTAACACCTTGTAGCTGCTATCTCACTGATAATGCTGTATCAATCTCAAAATTCTGACGATCAAGCATACGTACTACAAAATGTGGCAGATGACTCATATTTCAATATTTGGATTTATCAGTTTTTCTTAGTAGTTATAACATAAGTCATTAGGTGGAATTGTTAGCTCATAATATTGACAGGAAGGAATAAATTATCATACACAACTAATCGATGTTGTTGTGTGTGGTTAAGTGTACGGCAGCCAGAACATTTTTTTTTCACATATGGCAACTCTGTTAATTTGTATACCTCTTGAGCTATAACGGTGATATATATGTTCCATAGAGTATCCGTTAGGTATTTTACGAAGTCTAAGTTTGCTTTCTAACCCTCTATTGATGTGATATGTAATAGCCACCCGTCCCAGATCTATAAGGCTTTGTTCTTGTAAATTGCAGCTTGCATTATTCAGGTGTAAAATTACAATGTATAATCCAAATATACCTACATAGAGAAATATTCATTCATTCCTATAATCAGGCAGAGCCAGCATTCTTGAAAGACTGATAGGCCACGTTCAGCTGATAAGCTTAATGATAGAATTGTAATTCAAATGTTACAGGTTGTATAGTAAGAGTAACAAATCGATCTTAAATTCTTAAGTATGATAAAATCCGAAGACATAATTATGGTCATTCAGTATCGAAGCGTGTCAAGTGACAAGCGCCCACATATTGCGCAAACGCAGGGGCGAAGGCCAATATACGGAAACTTCGCAAATTATTTAAACTGACACATTTTAGTAATAAACCTCGAATCTCGTAACTTTAACCTTAATAGGCGCCTTTAGGTAAGAATAACCATGACTACCTACTACATGGTAACCAATGCATGTATGCTGGTAATAGATTTAAATCGTAATGTCTTAGAGGGGTATTTTAACCCGACCTGTAATTACTAAATACCCATAAGTACAACTTACACAAATATCAAGTCTTTAAATAGACAGAGCCAATAATCATAATAAATCTCAAGGTTAAGAGTAGCTGTAAGGCTTAACCCTTTGACCGCCATGGACGACTTTTTAAATCTAACGGTAACTTGCCTGAGTCGCCAACGACAGAAAAAAATATTAAGTAACATTTTCAAACTAGCAAAAATATGGTAGCTGAATCGTGACAACGTTTGATAGTTTTACTTGCGGTGTTTAAATAGTGGAATTTAAGGTTTACAGAAATTCTTAAGAAACAAACATTTCAAACATTTTGATCCATCCACCATCCACCATCACCATATTTGAAACTTTGATCACCTTACAACATAGGCAATTTGTATCGGTCATTGTTGGTTTTCCTCGTACACTTGACATTGGGGGCGTCTGTTTTGAAACTCGCCGATTGAATAGACAATAGCTGCTAAGTGGACTGGATTGAGAATATCCTCGGAGAATTCACGTGATACGAACGTAGGTATTGTACAGGTGAGTTTCTTTTAAATAAATTTGACAACATTTTGCCACAATCTGTCTGATGAGAAACCAAATAAGGTCTGTGTGGTACACGCAAGCCGAAACTTGCCCAAGTTACAGATGCGATCATTGATGCGGGGACAAAATCACGAACTAAAAATTTATTTAAGTTTAACTTTGCCTATATCAATCTTACAATCCAATGATGTTGTAACAGAAATTGAATAAGTAGTTTCCTGAAAATTTGCTGTCGTTATTTTAGTCCAAGCATGCCTATGATTCCGAAAGAAGTCTTTCCGTACTTACTAAATCAACTTTATCCGCTTACAAATTTTTAACCCCAAAAATGTATCCCTATAGATAATCTAATGAGATAGCTATGAGTAAGAACGTAGATATAAATAACGATGTGTCTACGTATAACACACCTTGGCGCAACGAACTATTACAATAGAGATATAAAATACAATGCAATAATACGATTAAATCAGATGGTCCGGCCGGCTTGGTGACGTAATGTGACGTCACGGCAGCTTCGAGAACCTTCGTGGGCAACGTCAGACCAGAGTACACACACACAGCATTGGCTAGCAGAGAGCCGCGCCTGCGCTGTGGTAAGTCGCGTACTGCGCAACTCGAGGTCACGCGGTGGACACAGGGTTCAACCTAGTTACCTAACCCTCCCTCGTACCTAGCCCCTAGCCTAGACGGAATCGGTGTCGCCGGCTGGGATTGATCCACTGACAAGTATGTTAGATGCCAATCGATTTTATATCACCGCCACTATGTTTCTTAAGGGGTTTTATATTCTGTAAAAAGTGGTATTTGTCTACTTACTACTGGAATGAAAACAATTGAATGTGATCTCATTCTAATCCTAATAAAATAAGTATTCAAGAAAAACTTTCTGATATAACACGGGCCTCTAGTTTGAAGAAAGACCGCAAAGTTATTAGGTAGTTACCAACTTAAGCACGCATCATGAATTCATATGTAACAGATTCGCGCAAATAAAGCGTTAGACGATTTAAAAATAACTTAATAGCAAGTCATTAAGTAATTTGAACTGGAAATTACCCATACTTACATAACAAACATATATAGGCACAATAATAATATTGGGTCCTATTTAATATTTAAATTAATTTCAAAAGATTTATAAAATTGTTTGTAGCGATACAGTTGTGCGTATAATTTCGTTCGTGTGGGAGAAGCAACCAGGGATACGTACTTAGAAATTAAAAGGGTTAGGTTCAAAACAAAGGAAATCACATTCCTAGCTTAACAAACAACCGGTTAGGATTTTAGGTCAAGCTAGTAATAAACTAACTATCCAATAATTGAAAGGGGGTTTTAAAAAAGTGCATAAAGGTTTTTATTTGAAACTGTCTGTAGGTACCTAACTATTCCTAATCCATTTTCACAGGATCCGAAATGTTCATAGAATCCCACCTTTATGACTTTCCATAGACCAGATGAGTGTAAGTAATTTTTATAAGTATATCTACAAATTGAATGTAAAAAAAACATTTAGTTTTTTTATTGTTTTTGATCCCTTATCAATCAACTCATAAACGTGTACTCGCGATACGTTTAGAATAAATATTTTGATTCTTCGAGATTTAAGTTTTTGTCATGATGTAACTGCGACCGGTTTAAGAAACGTCGGTCAAGATTTTCTACGTATTACATTAAATTTAGCGACGAGGCCAAGTGGCCCAAGGTGGGTTTTGATGGCCTGATTTAACTTAAATGAACCTGCAGATCGTAGCAAGTGGAAATCTTGTCTCTGCCTTGCCTCATTGAAAGACTTGCCTTTATTATGTTTGTGTCAATGTGTCAAGGTCTTAGAACTAAGACGCAGAAGACCGGAAGAAGTGGATGTGGAAAGAGGAAAGTAGGAAGCAGACCCAGGCTCTGAAGCTCAGTGGCGGAGGATGTGACGGGCGGGAACACGCTAGGATGTGAGTTATGTTCGCTACAAATCACTGGGACCAAATACAACGTGTAGGTTCTTAAATACTGTAAATTAAAAAAAAAACGTCGTTTTATTCGCAACATAGAAGAAATTACAAAGCCCTATGCTACTCTACTCATCAATTACTATTAATTACCATGGTATCAGCTAAAATAACAGTTTAACACAAGATTAATAAACATTCACATTATACAAACTTGGCCCTTATTGTTCGACTTATATTAACCCACTTTCTTAAATGTGATTTCGTATATTTATAGACGTAGCGTAGAACTATTGTAATAAAATTTGCATAATTGTTAAATAGACAGCGATGATGTAAGAATAGTGACAAAAAGTAGTACAAATATAAAAAAAAACCTGTTCTTAATGTGCAGTTACGGCAGGTATTTTTAAATTATATGTAGGTATGTAAGTACTTAACCCTTTGCGTCACCACAACAAGAAACCTCTAGATGGCCAGAGTGAAATGAATATATTGAAAACATACTAGTTAATTAAATTTATTTTCCATAAGGTCAATGTCATGACATAACTGGTGATATTTCGTTGTTCTTGAGCCAAAAAGAATGCAATAGGAAAAAGTTATTAAATCTATAAACGCTGAAAGCCCTGCATGAATTTTGCTGTTATTTGTCAGTCATACCTATTGATGATTATGATAAAAAGAGTGTTTCAAAAATTTCCTATGAGACTGTAGTATACAATTTGTAGCTTGCAATACTACTTATCTACTTTTGACTTTAGGTACTTAGAAATCGAAAAGGAAAGCCGTTTCCGTTCTGTACGCGAAAATACAGAATTCGTCGTCTAATTTAAAAGATACAAAAATATTTCAAACAATAAATAGATAAAATAATAGTGTTTTTAAATATTTAATATAAGCAGAGTTGAATTATGAATTTTGGCATCTTTGATGAACTGTTTTGAATTATAAACGTTGATCGATCGTGTTAAAATATGGACAACAGAAGGTCAAGAAGCCTCACAATGAATTTAATTTTGTTCGCTTAGTAATTTTTGAAAAAAATATGTATCCTTATAAATAAAATCTTCAAATGGTCGTTTTAAATATCCACTATTTTCTAAATCAGATTGTAATTTTGCATCTAAAGAGGAGTACGAGTACAATAGTCAAATTATTTGAATAATAGTTATCTTAGATTATCGCCAATAGTTTTTAATCTAAGGTACTAATGTAGCTTCGTTATCGGCAATTTTTATGACCCATGCACGCTCGGCATGTGCCATAAAAATCTACAAATTTAAAAACAAAATAATCTCTTGATAACCTTTTACATACGATTCATTATTCTCTGATAGACAAATAGATAAAAATAAATAAAAGGAATCATGTTATAAATTATTAATTAAGCCTAGACGAAAGTGCCTTGCTCTAATCGGCAACGACCAGGCAAAAGGCCAGGTCAAAAGTACTCGTACCCGAAACTCTGCCGAAAACTGTTTTAACTAGAGTACGCCCGAGTAAAGCGAAACAATCCCATTATATCCATTTCCGCAAAAAAAATTGAAAAATGCACTTTTAGATCGCCAAAGAAATATACATATATGTACGAGTATGACAAATTTCAAATCTGTAGACTCAGCGGTATGCTCCGTGCGTTTAATGACAGTTCAGTCTGGCAGTTTATCTTTTCTATTATAATATGGATGAGAATTTGAATTATGTACACATTATATATGCAAAATATACGTAAGTCATGTTCGTCTGTCAATTCGCACTCTTGGACACTTTTTCTACGAAATATTTATAAATCTATTATAGTTAAGTTCAAAAAGGCGTTGTTATAATCACGCTTGTGTTTACATACAAACATCAATCACGTCTATATCTCTTACAGGGTAAACAGTGCCAACAGTCTTGAAAAGTCTAATAGGCCTCGTTCACCTGTATGACTTTTTATTGGAATCGAGATTAAAATAGTGACAGTTTATGTTTATAATTACAGTTTAAAATATAATATTATCTAATAATAGATATATTTCTTATCAATGTTAGTTCTAAAAGATTTCCACAACCAGTTGCTACGCAGATAAAGATAATTTACCGCTAATAAAAAGAAATACTGATATATTACTATCTATTAGGCGATGGGCTAGCAACCCGTCACTATTTGAATCTGAATTCTATCATTAAGCCAACATGTGGCCTAACGCTATTTTCAAGACTGTTAGCTCTGTCTACCCCGAAAGGGATATAGACGTGAATATATGTATGTATTTATTACTATCCATGCACAGTATGTTTTTTATTATTCCCCATGATTGTTTGTTTGTTTGTTTGTAAACTCTTTATTGCACATAAAAATAAATATAACAAATTACAAAACAGTTATTGGATTTAGAAGAATATGCACAATGGCGGACTTATCCCCGATGGGATTTCTTCCAGTCAACCAAAATATAAAGGAAAATCCAAAATTTAAAAGGCAGCGCACATAAAAAGCAAAGAAGATGCTATATAATAAACAGTACATTTCTACATAATTAAAAATAAACATACATAAATAATATATATATATAAACTTACATATTTATGAGTACACTCAATTGTTAGATGCATCAGAATACAGTCTTTTGATAAGTGATTTAAAAGAACTAAGGTTAAGAGCAGATCTCGTATCTTGTGGGAGGTTATTCCAAAGCTGAGCGGAACGAACACTAAAAGACAAGCCATAAGTCCGAGAAGAATAAGGAGGAATAAGTAATTTAAGATTATTATGAGATCGCATGCGACTATCCGTCTCACGGAACGAGAAATTTTTATGAAGATAGTGAGGAAATGAAGGATTAAAAAGGATATTAAACAAGAGAGATAGTGTGTGAACATTACGTCTAAGGCGAATTGGGAGCCAATTCAATTGGCGACGAAACTCAGAAACATGATCAAATTTGCGAAGACCGAAAACAAAGCGTATGCCCTGGTTCTGTAAACGCTCCAGTTTGTCAAGCAACTCTTCAGTAACATTTAGACAAGCAACATCGGAATAATCAAGAAGAGGAAAGAGAAGTGATTGTACAAGTAAAATTTTAGTGGCGGTGGGTAAAAATTTTTGCATTCGGCGAAGTGAATGTAACGACACATACATCTTACGGCTGATTTCATTGATATAGGGACTCCACGAGAGAGTTTGGTCCATGATGACACCCAGATTAGTCACTTTGGAAGATAAAGGAATAATATTGTTATCCAGAACCAAACTAGGAACCATCATATTTGCAAATCTTGAAATATAATGTGGGCTACCTATAACAATAGCCTGAGACTTGGCAGCGTTAACCAAAAGACCAAAACGGCTTGACCAATCTGCAATCCTTTCCAAATCCAAATTTATGGTACTAAAAGCATCGTGAATATTATCCAAACTGACAGACGCATAGATCTGCAAGTCATCGGCATAAAGATGAAAATTAGAAGAAAGAGACGCAGTAATACCATCAATGAAAATTGAGAACAGAACCGGAGAAAGAATGCCACCCTGCGGAACACCAGCCACTAGATCACACCAGTCCGAAAAGCCATCATTCAGTTTTACACATTGTCAACGTCCAGTTAGATAAGATGAAAACCAACAAAGGGAATTAGAGGAAAAATTTAAAGAACGTAGTATTTCAATCAAGACATCAAAATCAACTGTATTAAAAGCGCTTGTAAAATCTAAAAGGACGAGTACGGTAAGCTGTTTATTATCAATATTTAAACGTATGTCGTCCGTTATCTTCACCAGAGCTGTCGTAGTACTATGGCCACATTTAAAACCCGATTGAAAGGAACTTAACATATTGTAACGTGATAAGTGTGCACTTAACTGTTGATGGATATGATATTCTAAGATTTTCGAAAGTACAGAGAGAATAGAAATAGGACGTAAGTGAGATGGACAAGAAGGAGGTTTTTTTTTTAGGAAGAGGAATTATTAGAGCGTGTTTCCAAGCAGTCGGGTAGACACCTGTTGAGATAGAACAGTTTATAATATCTGTAATAAAAGGGGCAATAAATTCTTCAATTGGTTTAATCATATCAAGAGATATAGCGTCTTCCCCAACCGCCCTAGACTTTTTGGACTTTATTAATTTTATTACGTCGTCAGCGGTAATTTCGTTTATACAAAAAGAGGGGTAATCATAGGCAGGATTAGCAGCTAGACCAGCAAGCGTAGCCTGTTTAAGGACTGATGGAAAATTCCGAGGTGAAGAACAAAAGTGCCTATTCAAATCATTGACGTCCATAACAAAACTCTCGTCAGGCCCACGCTTACCGAAACCCAGACCCCTCAAAAACTTCCATAGTTTACCAGGTGGACAGTTTTCTACATTTGAGTGAATGTAATTTCGCTTAGCCTCCCTACACTTTTTATTACAATGATTGCGAAGATATAAATAAGCAGAATGACTTTCCACAGACGGGCATTGGCGCAATCTTAACTTGGCTCTGTCTCTTCTGGCCATGCATTTTCTGATTTCGGGTGTGAGCCAAGGAGCTGGGTTATATTTAATACGAACAGGATGAATAGGAGCATGCTTATCAAAGAGCAATAACAAAATTTCATAGAATTTAGAGACTTTCAAATTAACATCTGGAGCAATCAAAACAGCGTTCCAGTCCGCATTATTAAAATCAGTTAAAAATGACTGTTCATCAATTGCCGTGAAATCACGACGGAATATAAATTTGTGTCTACGCTTAGGAGAACGCAATTTGAAAGACGCATAAATAAGATCATGAGCCGAGAAACACACTGCATTAATTTGCCCATGCGCTGACACAAGATCCGGGGAAGAAGTGATTATTAGATCAAGAAGAGATGGAGGACCATTGTGATGATTATTATTTTAACTTCTACTAATATTATAAATGCGAAGTTTGTAAGAGTTTATGGATGCGTGTTTGTGTGTTTGTTACTCTTAGATGCTAAAACTACTCAACTTTGCAGTTATATAGCTTAGATATTGGAATAACATAATAAGTTGTAATTTAGTGATTAATGGCGGACAACGGCGCGGGTGAAACCTAATTAATAATAAAAAAAGAACTCAAATAAAAATAAAAACAAAGACAAAATGTACATATCTACAGCGTGTTGCAAAATAAACGTGGACCGTAGTAACCGCAAAGTTGATTTAAGGCGAAGTGAGATTGCAACATTAGATTATTCTAGACCGGAGACCGACTGCAATGCAACTGCAGAACGGATGCATCGTTCGTCGTGATGTGCAAGGGAAATTGAACATTGCGTATTTGTACATTGATATTATATTACTTTGCTCATAGGGGGAGTAGTTGACTACAGTGTGACCGAAGTGATTATTGTGTCAGGGAAAAGGTGACATCCATCGAAGGACAATTATGGATAGGTATGGATAAAAATAAGGTAAAGAAAATAGATTATTTTGTCGGATCCTAAAAAGACGGTATAACAATTTCTTTGTTCTGTGTGGTTCTCGGGTGCCATGTGGGTCCTAGCGCCAATAGGAAAGAATAGGACCACTCCATCTCTTTCCTATGGATGTCGTAAAAGGCGACTAAGGGGTAGGCCTATAAACTTGGGATTCGCCTTGTAGGTGATGGGCTTGCAACCTGTTACTATTTGAATCTCAATTCTATCGTTAAGCCAAACAGTTAAACGTGGCCTATCAGTCTTTTCGTAACTGTTAACTCTGTCTACCTCGCAAGGAATACAGACGTGACGTATATATGTAGGTATGTATGTACGATTTCTCTAGAATTTGTCAACTAAAGCATTTATTTACAACCTTAAATTTAATAAATACTACTCTATTTATATACATTGCAGAGGTAGGTAGAGATAACATCTTTCCACTTACCACAGTACATGCATACTTCTTTTGCATCATCCGCATTCATAAATTTCGTCATGGATATAATGTACAAGTAACACGTCTTGAACTCTTAAGAGGTAAACAGAAACGTTCAGCTCTATTATCTAAATATATATTATATATAAATAGAATTCAGATTAACATAGAAACAGGTTACTGAGACAATCGCACAAAAGAAAAATTCCAAAAATATAAAAGCCCTTGTCGGCTTGGAGTACATTAAAGACTAAAGAAAGAAACATGCTTAGGTTTTAATATAATGCTTCATTCGAAGCAAAATACAACAAGAATACTGTCAAATTTAATCAACCAATCCAATTTGCTAACGTCTGTAGTGCAGTAATGAAACAAAGAAGAAAAATAGGCGCCAAGTTACTACGTCATCAGGAAATTTTCCGCCGCCGACGCGACGCGTGCATTTTGCATGCGCATTTAGACCGGCCCTTATTGTAGTAGTTTACAAGAGGCAACAACAAGCAACCATAAACTATAGGGAATAAACATACCTTCTTTTCAGAAAAACTATACAGGTTGACTGATTATGTGTTGAGGAAATTTTCAGTGTGTGTAGACGACAAAAATGAGTATAGTAATAGTATGAGGGTATACATAAAACTTATTATATCAAAAAAATATTTTCCCCCCATACTAATACAGATCATCTGATCAACGAATTTGTACAAAAAAGGATTTTTTTTTTACATCTTGCTATTTGTGGTGTAATACATAGATCTTTTTCTCTTAATTACGTGCTTCCAGTTGAACCCTGCACATCTGACATCGGGGCCCGCTCTAAAACCATTTGTGATAAGTAATACATACGTATAATGACGTCTGTACCCTTACGGGGTAGACAAAGCCAACAGTCTTGAAAATACCTACTGATAGGCTACATTCAGCTTAATGATAGAATTGAGGTTCCAAGTTTATAAGGTTATCCCTTAGTCGCCTTTTTGTACCGTGTGGTTCCCGGTACTTATTAAAACAGAATAGGACCACTCTATCTCGTTCCCATGGATAAGTAATATGAGCACTTTATTCAGATTTAAGTGCATACGGGCAATCCAAAATTGTTTATGTTCAGAGATACCGTAAAAACACGCTACAGGTTACAGTATTTAAATAATTTTTAATCTTGACCCGACCCCTTGATCTTTTCA
Source organism: Amyelois transitella (assembly GCF_032362555.1). Taxonomy (NCBI): domain Eukaryota; kingdom Metazoa; phylum Arthropoda; class Insecta; order Lepidoptera; family Pyralidae; genus Amyelois; species Amyelois transitella. The sequence goes on along the minus strand of NC_083506.1, from coordinate 4,103,916 downwards.
GTACAATCAAAGTCCAGTCTTTTTATTGATTGGGCACAAAGGTAAAACAGTGCTATCGCTGTCAGAAATGTTTGTAAACATAAACATGCATTGCAACTTAGTATGAAAAGTTTTCATTACTTCGTCATTTGATTTTTGTTAGTCAAAAATATGTCTAGTATATTACGTTAGGTACGTACTTTAAACGTTCTTTAAACCGTTCTTTTTATGCTTACGAAATACTATTATACTTATTTACAGCTCCTGTAGGTACATACTAAAAACTTTTTAATGCTATTTTTGATGCGTTGATAGATAATGTCAGTCATCTTTTACTATATCACATATAATATACCTACAGATTAAGCATACAGAAATATTTTAAATATTACATCACTTACATAACCTTAGTCATGTAATTGCGGATAACTTACAAGCCATATTAATGTGGAATTTATTATAACTATACTATGCTTATATACTGCTACTAAGACAAATAAATATCGACTTCCGTATGAAGTACACGTGTTTATTACGATGCCCTAGAATATTAATGAGCTGAGGACTGAAATATTAACTCTACGGTAAATCAACCTATATATAATATATGTAATATAATAGACATATAATATAATCACGTCTTTATACCTTACGGTGAAGACAGAGCCAACAGGCTTGATGAGACTGAAAGGTCGTCGTACACCTTTCAGCTGTATTGGCTTAATGATAGGGTTGGGATTCAAAAGTGGCAGGCAACTAGCCCATTGCTTTAAAAACCATCAAGGTACCTACTGCTGTACACTACGTACATACAACAGCGCAAGTCGTATATCAATTAATCAATGTAACATTTATAAGGCGTCTCCTGGCCATTATCGTCATCATAGTCATTTCTCTCATTTTGTACGGCCAAAATGACGTCAAGAAATCACAGAATTAATATGTAATAGCACTAGTGCATCCATAGATAGAAAGAGAAAGATTTTTATTTTTGTTTGTAACTTATAAACTCGAAAACTACTCGTACTGTACCGATATTGACGTAATTTGGCACAAGATAGAAAATAGCTCAAGGAGCAATAAATGCTACTTATTGGCAATTTAAAAAAATGAAAAAGTTAAATCGTAAAGTGACCGTAATTAACGTAAGATTTATCTGACATCGACGACAGAACTTGAAGTCACATTGAAATTCAACATTCTGACCTCAGATACTGACAGAAAACTGTCAGTTTTCAATCATCTGTCAATTTTGCATAAATGTCAGTAACTCGTGTGATCTTTTGACGAGGGAAAATTAGTAAAATCATGCCCTTTTGTTATTACTTACTTAAATATTATCGATTGAAAAATTTACTGCATATGTATTACAAACAATTTTATCTGTTTAGCCTTTTCTACTACCCGTTATACCCGTTGTCACTAGTTTATAATCCCTCTTTTTGTGTTTCTCTATACAAACTCACTTAGAAACATCCGAGTATATGCCAAATTTTGATACGTTTATTAGTTTCGGCTGTAAGTTGTCTGTCAAATACCTATAGAAATCTTTGAGAATAAATACTTGATTATCAATATTAAATATATTAATTTAAGTTTGTGATCCCTACACCTCTTAATATAAATGCCGATAACAATAACTGGGTGTTGATAAGAGACGGCCTAACCTTAGAAACAGAAGATGATAATATCTCTAATGACACTGGTCAACACTGGTTTTGCCACACGAACTTTGATAGCTAATTTTGTTTTATCAGTCTACCCTCATTATTAAATCACAGCTGTGATATGTCTATTAGCCTCATATTTGTTGTGATACGGTAATACTCATAACTAGTACTACGGCAGTAAATTAACAAAAACGCTTACAAGTAAATCCTTATAAAAATATTTGTTGTTGAATTTGAACCCTTTTTTGTGATTTATTAACCCTGTGAATATGTCGAGAAAGTGTAATAATGATCCTAACTCTTTTTGTTATGTCTGCGGAGAACTAACATTCAAAAAACAACGACGAAATTTTACGAATCTTGTGTTGGAGTGTTATCAACAATGTTTTGGTTTTTCTGTCGCCCATCAAGACAAATCCTGGGCCCCTCATGTCTGTTGCATAACGTGTGTGAAAAATTTAACTGACTGGAAGAAAGGTGCACGACCTATGCCGTTTGCTGTACCCATGATATGGACTGAACAGCGAGATCACGTTTCAGATTGCTATTTTTGTCTCACAGACATAAAAGGTATAAATTACAAGAAAAAAACCACAGTTATTTACCCTAACTTATCTTCGGCTATAAGACCAGTCTCTCATTGTAAAAAATTGCCAGAACTAATACCAGTTGCAACTACTTCTGTTGAGAACAATTCACAACCGTCCACTTCAAGTGAATGTGTTGACGGGGATGATGACTTTGAGTTAAAAGGAATTGTAAACGAGCCACATTTGATAACTCAAGGAGACCTAAATGATTTGGTTCGGGATTTAAATTTGTCAAAAAAGCAGTCAGAACTATTAGGATCACGTCTAAAAGAATGGAATTTGCTACATCATAATACAAAAGTTAGCTATTTTCGAAACCGTGATCAACACTTCAGAACGTATTTTTCTCAGGATGGAGATTTGGTGTTTTGCAATAACGTAAATGAGATTATGAAAATGTTGGACATAAATTTTGATCTCTCTCAGTGGCGTTTATTCATTGATTCTTCGAAAGCAAGTCTAAAAGCAGTGTTATTGCATAATGGAAATAAGTTTCCGTCTGTACCTCTGGCCCATGCTGCAAATATGAAAGAAACTTATGAAAATATGAAACTTTTACTTGAAAAAATAAATTACAGTACATATTCCTTCAAAATCTGCGGTGATCTTAAAGTTGTTGCACTATTACTTGGACTTCAGCTGGGTTATACAAAGTTTTGCTGCTTTTTATGTGAATGGGATAGCCGAGACAGAACTAATCACTATATAAAAAAAACATGGCCTACGCGTGCATCGTTAATTCCTGGGCAAAAAAACGTAAAGTATTTACCCCTTGTACAGCCAAATAATGTGCTTCTACCACCATTGCATATCAAATTAGGATTAATAAAAAATTTTGTGAAGGCAATGGATCGCAATGGGAGTGGATTTTTGTATCTAAAAGAAAAATTCCCTAAAATAAGTGATGCAAAGATAAAAGAGGGTATTTTTGTTGGCCCTCAAATTAGGGAGTTAATAAAAGATTCAAGATTTGAAGAAAAATTAAGCGATTTAGAAACATCTGCATGGAAGGCTTTTAAAAATGTTGTTGCAAATTTTTTGGGTAACCACAAGAGTGACAGCTACAGAGAGTTGGTTAGCGAGCTATTATTGTCATATCAAGCATTGGGTTGCAACATGTCACTTAAGATCCATTTCTTAGACTCGCACCTGGATTTTTTTCCTGACAATTTAGGGGCTGCCAGCGACGAGCACGGTGAGAGGTTCCATCAGGACATTTCTAATATGGAAAAGCGGTACCAGGGCAAATGGAGCCCAAATATGTTAGCAGATTACTGCTGGACAATTAAAAGGGACCAACCAGAAGCTAAATATTCAAGAAAATCTTAGATTATTAAGTCATTTATAAAAAAAAATAACTTTTGATTTACGAGATCTGTGTTTTTCCTTAATATTTTAAATTACTCAATAGAATAAAATCCTTGTCTAGCAAATTTTTTTAAATGTTTATTTTTTCTTACAATCACCAATTAAAGTAAAAATTATCAAAAAAGTCCGTGTGGCACGACAAAGTTAAAATTTTGTTGACCAGTGTGATCTGTGTGATTGAGAAATAATGGTTTATTAAACTAACCGTTTATCGATTTATTTGTTACAAACGTACAAAATTACAAATATTTTCTCTTTTATTATAAGTGTGGATATGAATGTGGAGAATTTCTAAATTTATTGAATTCTTGTTATATATTAGAATGCAAGTCATAAGTGGTGCTATTTCGACGAATTCCTATGCGAATGTAATTTAAAAAATGTGTCATTATTTTAATGATTATTTTAAGTAATAACCTTAGATGAATAACTAATTAATGATGTGGGGCCAATTTTAGATATCATTAATTAATTAAATTATTTATAGATTTCATTTTAGCCTCTAATGTTTTTGTTTCCGTATTAATATAATCAAATATATAGAATAAGGGCTTCCCTCGATTTGATAACTACACTTTGTCATTTAATTAAATAATTAAAATATTTCACCTGTATTATAATTTATTACTTTCTAGAAGTAGGTATGTTGCTATAATTATCAGTAATCACTTCGGAAAATTTTCTGCATTTCCGATCGTACCGTTATTATTGGAACCAGTTGAAGATATAGTAATTTTATTTAATGTTTACTACTATTATTGAGTGCCATGACAAGCTTGTTCGTCATTACCTGGTTAACATTATCAACATGGGTCCTGTGTGTATATTATTCTTAAGTGTTGTTAGGTTTCTTCAATCTAAGTAAATTGACAGACTCTAATAGTTAATCGTATTGCTTTTTTTTGCAATAATCTTTCTACCCTAATTTCTTTCTATCTTAATTTAAAAATGCGAAAGTGAGTTTGTTTATTACATTTTCATGGTTAAACCACTGCACCGATCCGCATGAAATTTCGCGTACAGAGTTTGGCGGATACTGAATAAGACATAGGGTACTTTTCACGCGGGCGCACTATCAAAAAATGATATGGCTTAAAAATACAAAATAAAGGGTAGGTAGGGTAAAGAATCATCTTATTATGTTTATGCTTATGTTACAAAGGTTATTCTGTTACTATGTGATAATAAAGCTTTAGATACGTATCATACGTTGCATAACAATTTTCCGACAGACACGAAAACAACGTACGTCTAGCATTCCTCATTCCAGGTCTAATTTTTGATTTGCACTTTACTTCATGACGTAGTGTAGAGTAGACGCGTATTGTTCTTACGGACTTAATTAATAAGTCTTAGTCGGTTAATTATTCTTTCTTTTATTCTTTAATGCAGGAAAATATGATAATTAAAAAAAATATTTTAAAATATAGATATTATTGTTAAATCTTCGTTTTACGCGTTCCTGTGGTAATTTCCAGAAAAAAGCTTGCTTATAAAGTTCTTATATTCTATCTCCGTCAAAAATTTCGTCAAAATCGTCTCAATATAAGTTCGTCTAGGCTTTAACATTGAACCTCCCCATTTATACAGGGTGACAGTTAAAACAACTGCATCCTTTTAAACATAGACTATACCCATGCTCCTGAGCTGTTTGAGCCTATTTTTATTTAAATTAAACGTCATCATTTTCACATTTAAAAAACCCTCAAAAACTACGTCACACGTTTTATTAAAGACCAATACTACAAAAAGAAATTAAAACTAAACATGTAAATAAATGTCGTACTTTCTGAAATATGAACCGATATTTTTCTTTTAACGTTTTTAAATATCCTTTAGATGAGTACACTTAACAGTTAAATTTATGCAGTTGAATTAAAAGTCACCCTTTATAATTACAAATTCGCCAAAATCTAGTTTTCAGTATATTCGTTACAAAAAAAAACACTTTGTCTTTTATCGCAATTGCAATTGTACAGTAGTAACAGGTAATTTTCATCACAGTTTTAAAAAAAAGAGGAAATAAATACTTACTACTTACCTCCGAAACAAATCAACAAACTATTTCAGCAACGTCCATTAGCTATTTTGTTTCGGAATAATGGACTAGAATCAAAAACACAGCACACAAATATAAATATATCGATCAAATAGTCTATAATTGTACCAGCAAGTGGTTTTGATGGATTTCAATTCTGTCCATTGTCAAGGTTACGCTTCATCATATTGCTTCGTTATTTTGTCAACGAGTGTAGCGTTAGGTATGTTATATATTTTGTGTATATTGGCTGTTCGTATTGAACACAATGTTTACAGCTATTGACAGCAATTTATTGGTAAGATTTACAAAATATATATACAATTCGTTATACAAAACATCAATAAAGGACAAAAAAGAAACAAAGTAAAAAGGTACAGCTTTTTTGAAATGTTTTAACTAAAATGGGAATAAATAAAATAAAAGTAGGGTTTGTCTGCCTCTGTGTCAAATATCATCATAACCGGAAAAAATACGAACCTTTTCTTTTTCCAATAATATTGTGGAATAGGTATGGATTTGAGAAGCCTTTGAGCAATACTTTTAAAGAATGATAAGTTTGACGATTACGTACCGTTTAAAACCTTTTTTAATAAGATTATTTGCTACTTAAAGCTTACTTCCCATCCCACTTTTATTATTGGTTTGACTAAGTTAGTTTCTAAATAAGTACGACGAATGCTATAGCTTGAAATTAAGAGAACAAAAAGAATATCACTATTATTTCGATTTTTAGACTAGTTACAATAGAGCTATTAACACAATTAAGTACCTAATTAAAAAAAATATGACAAAGCCCATATAAATATGGATTCAAATATTATTTTCATAAAGATTGCCGCCTCGTGATTACCTTATTAGGAAACATTTACTTCTTTTCTACATTTTCCGGGTGTTGCAGTATGCAATCAGTATAATACCATACTCAGATACAGAGCTAATCATTTTTATGTAAGGCAATAACACCCTGATAGTTTTATGTAATGTGCCGTTATTACATATTATTAATAGTTTCAGTTTATTGCATGAATATTTATGGGTTTTAACGAATATAACAAAACACGCCGCTTTCCCAGAGGGGTTGGCAGAGACTACATCCTTTCACATGCCACGATCTATGCATACTTGTTTCGCTTTATCCACATACATTAGTGAAATTGAATCTCTATTCTAGCTTTCAAACTTTTCGAAACTGATGATGTTCTCTTCCCCGTAAGGCATAAAGAAGTGACGTGATTATTATTATGTACTTATGTAGTTTGTATTTTGTGTAAATTTATTTCAATTATTTATGTACATAAATTTATATAAATTTGTGTGTTTATAATATTGTTCGTTGTTCACGCCTGTCACCCAGTACTTGCAATTAAATCTTACGTTATATAACAACAAAGTTTATTACTCTTATTAATGGCGTTACATTTTCCCAGGTCACGCCCTAGGTAACAATTAAACTCTTTGAATGTTACACGGAATATAATAAAATTAACATAAGTGTCAGAAACATGAAGTTTCTTATTTACGAATGTAATATGAATAAATAAAAATATGTCTTGAGGTTAAGGAAGGTCGCAAAAAGATCCCAGAATTTTATTCTGAACAAGTTTGTCACTCGTTAGAAATAAAATTTTATAGGTACTAAGAAAAAAAATTCTTTAAGGCGATGAGCTATCAACCTGTCACTATTTTAATCCCAATTTCATCGTTAAGCCATACATCTAAACGTGGTCTTTCAGTATTTTCGAGACTGTTGGCTCTGTCTACCCAGTAAGGGATAAAGTCGTGATCATATGTATGTATTTTATGTAACTTATTCAGACACTAAATGACAGACATTTAAAATACAAAAAAGTTATATCTTGCTTATTCTAATTTTAGGCTTTTACTTGCCTATTAAATGAATAAAACTATACAAATGATAAATTTTCCATCGACGAGCCCATCAATATTTATACAATAGGTTGTTTTCGGATCCAAACCAGCACGAAAGTAGGTAAGTGGTTAAAACACGTCCTAATTGTAATAAATTTGCCACACCCAACTAAAAAGCGTTATTACTATACATATAAGATACATAATTAGGTACTTCAAGAAATTTCGATACAAGAAGCATTTCCCGAGGTCGCTCACTTGCTTCACACCAGTTTCTATTGGCCAATGTTTACGCGGTTTATTCCTATTATATAACGGATTTCATATTAACGTGTAACGTGATATCATTTTATATTTTCAGATGTAATCGAGAATAAACCAGTTTTTAACAAATCAATCAATCTAGTGTTATGTCGAAAGAAATGATGTTTTTTTTCGGGTAGGTATTCTTATACAATTCGATTAACTACTCGATGGATCCAATGTATTTCAAATCCTGACGTACACATGGCCATGTCAGTCTTTTCGAGGTTGTAAGCTCTGTCTATCCCGTAAATGATAAAGACATTGATATATATATGTAAGTAAATCCAACGAAACATATAACAATTATCTGTCTGAAATACTTCAGCAAACCAGTTGGGTTGATGTTGATATCAATCAACTTTTTTCAACCATCAGTTGTATTTATGTATATATAATGTTTTGCATACTTATGTTTGCAAAGGGGAATTAACGCGAAATCATACCGTTTTTCCTGACGTTTCGACCGGGTTGCAATGACCGTGGTCAAAAGATTACTGATGTAAGTACCGGTATTATAGCGGTCGAAATTTCAGAAAAATACTGTATGTTTTCGCGTATGCAATTCATATCATGCAACGCGAAAGTCTAAAAGTATCATCAGTTATATTGTATTGGAAAGTCATATTTAGCATTATACTTCTATATCTCACACTTGTTTTATTCCGAGTTCCACCCATCAGTTGTTTTGAAGCGAGCCGCAACATGTTTCCCAACTAGCAGTGAATGTTTGACATTGATACGAGTATTTTTCGCATCGGGGCCTCAGCTGTCCACTCCTCATGACTGCATATTGTAAACCTTTTAATGAATCCATGAAGCTTGTTACATTGTTAAATTTTATATGAACACTTGTTATGTTGTTGTATTGTAAAAACGGAGAGCGGATATTTGTTAATTTATACTTATAAAGGAAGGTACTAACTGTTTAAATGACGTTGTTCAAAAAGAGTTCAGACATTTTTTGTAAATTTGACATGTTGATTACTTATGTAGTCTAGGGGAAAAGAAGGTTTTCCGAAATTCTAAAAAAGGGGAAATTATCAGGATTTTACGCGAGTGGAGCTACGGTCGCACACTAGTAAAACACAAGCTTATTATATTGTAAAGAGTATTTCTTGTAAGTATTTTATTATTATCGAAAAACAAAACTTAACCAACGATAAAAATGATACTAACATCTCACACTTTCTAAAATCAGCCTTCACAGACAAAGGCCGCAGTGGAATTTAATATGTGAAGATTTTATTGAATCTGTTGATTAGAATGTTCAAACAACGACATGGCACGGCCTTAGGCCTCAACCTCACATACGGTATGCCATTACGACATACAAGTAATCGAGGACCGCATTCAAATTGTCATCGCCCGGGAATCGAACCGTGAAAGCGGAACCATCTTTGTGATTCGGAACTAGGCCGTTTAAATGAAATGTAAAATCTTGTTTTTTTTATTTTATTTAATAAACTGTTCGGAAATAAGCATCACATGGTTCAATCAAATACACAATTAACTATGCAAGGCTTCAATAAAAGAACTACTTTTAGTAATTTTTTTGTCACCATAGTAAAAAGAATATTTACAAAAGCTGAGACATGGATCATAGAAATTAAAATTTTACGTGTATGGCTACTAAACTTGGGATTCTTCTTTTAGGCGAAGAGCTTACAACCGCTGTCAATATTTAAATCTTAATTATATCATTCCAATCATTTAACCATATAGCTGAACGTCTTTTCGAGACTGTTGGCTCTGTCTACCCCGTAAGGGATAAAGACGTAGATATAAGTATGTATATGCATTGGTTGCTTATAAGCCTAATCTAGACAGATCCAACGACGTAACCATCATTAACATTACCCGTGCAGATTTTATTCTGACCTTCGATAGGTACCTACTTTATCTGTGATTATACGTAAAGGCCTTTTAATTCCGGTGTTAATTACAATACATTACATGCTACCTGAAATTATATACAACTATGTTTCTATATAGATGTAACATCAACACATCCACATAAAGTTCTCTGTCAGACCCAATTGTTGACTGGTAGATAATGCTTCTAGCATTATGTCCGCCAATTGTGCTATACATTTGTATTTTGTGCAATGATGTTTAAATAAATAAATAAACATCTCTATTACTTCTATTTACTAAGTACTACTTTTTATTTTCATTAATAACTTCATACTACTAATTCTATCCCATTTTATAGTAAAGGTATATTATATTAGAAAGTTTATAATGATGGTGGATGTTTGTGTGTTTGTTAATTTTTCACGCAAAACTATTAAGTGGATATTAATTAAACTTTGCAATCATAGCTTAGACAGAATAACATAAAATATTCTGGATCTGTATAATTAAAATAAATATAATCTTAGCAATGCATTTACAGACGACGTTTAGACTATTGTTTGTTTGTTTATTGTTTTATCATAATTAGTTTCAAAGTCTACCGATTAAATACAACTTTAACATTGCGTGATTTCTGCCACCGTCCTAATTATGATCAGTGGAATTGATGTTACATGTTATCTTACTCTTATTAAAAACCGTCACTCGACATTCGACTCGACTCGTGACTGGAAATCTACAAAGTTTTATAAATACATACATATATAATGAAGTTGATAATTTTTATGTATGTATATTTATAAATAGCGTTTATTTTAACGTCTTGTTTGTCAACATAGTGTAATAAAAAAGGAACTATGTGTGTATTAAATGATTTCCATCTATATTTACCTTGGTGTTTATAAATGTAGCATCAGATACGGCAATGTTGTTAAACAAATAATTATCTATTATTTTGCTTGGACAAATGACATATAGATATACATCTAACACCTCTTTCCTGGCCAGTAGTAATATTTTCTTTTTTTTTAATTAAACATCAAAAGTACTGGCGTTAGTAGCAGTTGCGATAAAGCCTATGACCATTATATAAAAGTGAGACCCTGTGATGATTACATGTGAGACTATTGACAGAGGACCTAACAAGTAAATAAAAGAGGAAGATGTGACTTTGGTAAAAATATGATGCTTTATTATAGCAGTACTTAGCACAATAACTTTTAACATATTCGTTCAAAACGCGTTTCTGTTAAAACACTAAAAACTACTATTTATACCGATACCTCGACCTAGGTCGATTTTAATTAACGCACTTGTTGGAATTGAAACCAAAGGCAAAACAATTTTTTTTTTTCATCTAAAGATCATTGGCAGAAAACAGAACTCTTTGAAAGTGACACCTTAAATCTTGTTTTGATGATTTAAAAGGTGTCACTTTCAAAGAGTTCTGCGATCCTTTTTGCTTTCCAAATACTATTTCAAAACCCATAACAATATAGGTAAGTGAAGCCTGAAGCAAGGGAGCATATGAAGAATACCATATTTGTTCAGGGCCGTCGTTTTAAATAACAACTTTGAAGCTAAAATATCACAAACCAAAGAAACACTAAGTGAAAACTATTGCATAACAACATCAAAAAAAAATAACCACAAACAATTAAGTTGTATGCTACGTTGGCATTTCGGTGCGTGGCAAAAAATCAATGCCTTTCTTACAATCGGAACTTTAGTTGAACTGGTATTTTTAGTTCTCGCCTTCGGAACACTTCCGAGTTACCGTCAAGTAAATAATCAAAAATTTAAAAGCAAACCGAATAGTGCTGAATACGAATTATTTAAGTCAATATTTCTATCCTATTAAAGCAATTGACTAATTAGCTTTTCATTCAGTTTTATATTTCATAATAATTTCATTTAATTTCTGCAAGTCTGCAAGAACGTGTTTTCCAGGGCCTTATTCGGCAAAAGTTGACACAGGAATTGGCTTACACACTCCACAAGATCGGACTCACCCGATCCCGGGTCATGGTCGTAAAGGCGCACCCTGGGCTTCTCTCCAGAAAGGCGACAATGTAACCGGGAATAACGCCAGGAGAACAAGAAGACTCCACAATATTGTCTGGCAAATTGTAATCTTACTTATCTCTTTCTAAATTTTGGTTAACCATAGAGTTAAAAAAGGAAGTATGACGTCATTATGACTTGTAACGTTCGTGAATTACCCCGATTATTGTCGTATTGTGAATCAACCCAAGAAATTACATCAGTTCGAGTTGTCGTGTTATTCACCTGAGTAGATTCAAGGCGACAAAATCACAATCCGGAAAAACAAGTCGCAGCAGTTGCCATTTAATCATAATTATTTGAACTGGTCTTCATTCTATCAACTCATAAAAATAAATTACCGCCAGGTGTTATAAAATAAGTTTTAGTACAGCACATAATATATTTAAGATTTTATATGTAAGTGTAAATGGAATATATATGTATACTACATACATACTACATAAAATCTATTTCCAAATTTGTATAAATCCACGGAGTACAAAGGGAAATAAGTACACAAGAATTAAGTAAGTGCATAAGAATTCGATAATCTTCAAACGAACTAAAGAAATCTCGGTTTTTAATTTTAATTCATACAAACTGGAAGAAGCCAAACTAGTTAGTAAAAATTTCCTTTTGAAAAAAAAAATCATCTTTTCTAATCATTCCTTTCGAAATTTTGTAAAATTGGGCGAGGGAAAAAGCCGCAGACTACAAGAAAATCGTTTTTATCACGACAAGTAACAATATGCTTCATTCATTCAGAGGGCAAATTATCTTAGACAATTCGTCGTATAGACAAAACGGTAATTTGAAATAAAAAAACGACCTCGATGACCGAATTTATCATCGGTAAAAAAACCGTTAACTTTTGCGGACATTTCGCAAAATGTATCGAGGCCACAACTGACTGATGGGAAATGGCTGAGTACAGGTTATGCGCTGAACCGATTATTATGAGGTGGTCTTAATAATGTGGTATGACCGACCTGTGATTTGCTTCACTTTAGTAGACTTCTAAGAAGCACGATTACTGCTTTGAGAATATTTTAAATTCGAGAAAGTTTTATAGCAACCAATTTAACTTTTTTAAGATAATATAAGGATTCTGTAATCTGGAAGGACTGTTATTTAGTCGCCTTTTACGACATGCACGGTAAAGAAATGAAGTGGTTTTATTCTAATTTTCCGGGAAACAAGCGGCACGTGTTCCGTCCCGCTGATAAATAATAGAAATGTATCCGAAGGCTCTATAATTGGCCGATTCTTGCAACAAGTTCTGCAACAATAACAAAGCATAGCGTGTCCACGTTGCATCATTGCGGCATCATTAATTACAAGGGGCACCCTCCCGCATGTCGCAAGAAAATTTAGGAGATTCCTATAAACAAGTTTAACCCGAAGATCATGGTCATAAACGCACCCTGGGCTTGTTTCCAGAGAGGTGTGGATGTTACCGAGACCAACGCGAACAAGCAAAGAAGCTCTAACTGGCGGCACTGTGTGGAAAAATATATTTTTCCTGTTTCCATGTAGATTTGGAATAATATTCTTAGCGTATATAGCGGCGACTAAGGGACAGGCTTACAAACTTGGGATTCTATTTTAGGCGATGGGCTAGCAACCTGTCACTAGTTGAATCTCAATTCTATCGTTAAGCCAAATAGCTGAACGTGGCCATTCAGTCTTTTCAAGACTGTTGGCTCTGTCTACCCCGCAAGGTATGTATGTTCTAAGCGTATAGTGCACACCAAACAAAAAGCCAAATTTCAGCTTGCTACAGCAGAATTAATGAAAAACATTGCTAGGGACTACAGTAAAATTTTATATTAGAGTAGTGACCCGCCCCGGCTTATCACGGGTAGTATTTTACAATATAAACCTTCCTCTTGAATAGGTACCTCTTTCTATTAAAAACGCTCCATTAAAATCAGTTGTGAAGTTTTAATGATCGCATACATACCTACATTCAGTGGGACAGACGCGGGGAGCGACTTTGCTTTATACTACTTACATAGTATAGTGATCCGTCGATTGTCTGACCTCTGAGTTCAAGTGACCCACAAAAAAATGCTGTATCCTAAAGTCGACAGGTGTTTGACTTCGTTCTATCGCGCTAATTGTTGTAACCTTTTTCTTAGAAATAACACTATTAAATTTTTACGTGTAGGTATATTTTTGCACAAAAAAATATGATCAGGTAATCATGTAATACATACATACATATAGTCACGTCTATATCCCTTGCGAGGTAGACAGAGCCTATGGTAATGGATTTTAACTGTCATAATAGGATAAGTTTGAACAATAAAATAAGTTATTTGTGATATCTTTTAATCTTCCACGAAAACAATGGTGACATTTGCTTGTTTGACTTCTGACACCGCATGTGTTGAGAAGTTAAATAAAACATTAGAGAATCATAAATGAATGGAAGATAATGAACAAAAATAACCGAGAGACAATTGAGACAGTGTTTAACAACTAGGAAGTGTCAATGGGTTCAATTCGCACGGCAAAGTGCAAAACGTAATTGCCATTAAAAACGTTTATAGTTAGTGTATATAGGTATATTATTGCTTAAGAAGTTAATACTGGCATGACAGATATATTCTAACTAATCCATACTAATGTATTTATGCCAAGATCTGTCTGTCTGAAGACTTTTACGGCTAAAATGCAAGATCAAACTAGATAATTTTTCTGAGAATTCTCATGGGAACTAGGTCCCGAGCATATGCTAGTTAAGTATACGCAAGCCTGCTTAACATAAATCTACCTATATAAGTTTTAACGACTAGAACTACATATATTACCAGTACATACAGTGATAGGTACTCGTATAAAAATCAGTGCAAAAAATAATATAATTTACGAAATTACTTTTTTTTTATAAAATACCTACATCCTCGTACCTTAAATCTATTTGCTTGTATGAAGAGACTTATGAATGTCGATGAAGCAAAACATCAATCGTGGCATTGAAAACAGTATCTGCCTACCCCTCCGGAAAAGAGGTGTTTATTTGTGTATATGTAAAACATATAAAAGAAAAACAAATTAAAAAACTCATTTTTATAGAAGAATACCTATTATAAAGACGATGCATTCTTCTTATATTCAGAATTCCAACTTGCAATTTAAATTGCATAAAAGAAGAGGCTCGCATTCTCAGCGGGGTTATTGACACTTGAATCAAGTTTGCTCCAGGCCGCTGACGTGAAGGAAATTCCAATGGTATATTATGTCAGTACTTACCTCGAAAAAATTATGTAACTTAATTTTACATTTTAAATATCATAATTCTCAATTCTTTTTAACCGATAAATTTGACGGCGTTAGTACAGAAAGTATCGTTATTTAATCCTCCTGAGGTAGGTAAGTCCCATTTGCATCGTCACCTCTCTGGACAGGAGCTCGTGGTCCACTTATGAACGAAATCCAGTATTGGGTAAATCAGGTTTTCACACGAAACGACTCCCTTTTTTTACACCTTTACAGAGACATCTAACCTATTTTGAATAAGGGCTCATTCAGCAAACCGACTGCGTACGACCGTCGTATCATTATAAGTACCTATTACAGCTGAATACGCCCTTTCAGTCTTTGTGAGACTGTTGGTTCTGTCTACCCCGTAAGATATAAAGGTGTGACTATGTGTATTTATTTATGTATGTATATATATTATCTTTTTATTATACAAGTATGGATAACCCCTACCAGAAAGAAAACCTTACAGAGGAAAACAAAAGCCTAATAATTCTAATGACCGTTAAATTGAATTATGATTATTATACACAAAAATGCAGTACCTAGGTACAATTTTCTTCCGCCAAAACAAATTACCCTACGTCAGAGACTATAATTAAAAATTGATTGACGGTAATTTCCCGACGAATCATGTAAATTAATTCTCAATAATGTATGTGAACGGATTTATTTTCGTGATTATAAAAAATCCGGGTTATATATTATAGAGCTGTTGTCTGCATACCAAAATAACAACAAATACAAAATTTAAGCACACATTACTTTTTTATAACGCGAGTAAAATTTAATCAACATATTTCTATTTAACCTGATCTTCGGGTAAGAAAAATATGTGTTGCACTCATGTTGCACCATATACCTACCTATAGCTTTGTAGTAATAGCTACCGTTATCGCTTACATTAAATTTGATATAAACTATAGACATACTTTCCTTTAATGATATCTAAGTATGGAAATCCATGTCGACTTTCGACGTCACTTATATGTTAGCCATCAGCAAACCAACTCTCAGTAGTCAGAAATGGACTTCATTTCATAGGACAAAAGGTTTATATTATTATGAGAAAACTAGGAAGCAGATCATGTCATCAACTCAAAGGCATCATCGATGACGTTTAGTGAATAGTAAAGCATGCGGAACAAATGGCACAGTTTGAGCTAGCCGT
The DNA here is from genome assembly GCF_032362555.1 of Amyelois transitella. NCBI lineage: Eukaryota > Metazoa > Arthropoda > Insecta > Lepidoptera > Pyralidae > Amyelois > Amyelois transitella. Next base: position 4,087,755 of record NC_083506.1, on the reverse strand, counting down.
TAATAAGTTTGCAAATTTTGTTGAGAAATTCAAACTCATTGATGACTGTACTTTCTAATCAATAGTTATATTGGAAAACATCCAAGATCAAAGTCATTCAGATAAAATTCTGTGTAATATCAGTAAAATCTTGTGATTCAGCGGCAAAGAAACGCAACCACCAAACGATTCGTTATAGTGACAGTAGTGAATAGAAAGTTTGTGAAAAAAAGTAAAAATGTTATTTTGTAAGAAATTTATCTATTTAACATACCTAATATTTATTTTATTTAATTATGTAAAGCATTGTGTTGGTACACAATGTGTTGAACTGGTGTTCACCTTGGGGTTTCTTAAGAATTTTTCAGAAGGCTTGCATTATGGGTACCAACTGAATAAATAAAAATATTTTATTATTGTTCCATTCAGCTGCTTAAACACTGATAAAATAATTAATAAAACGGTTAATTTACAAAAGGTTAATTTTTAAACGTTTGTCTTTATTATTATGAAAATAATAAACGTTTCCAAATATGTCTATAATATTATGTAAATAATTGACCAAGAAAATATAGAATGATTTAGTCTTATAGAAACAAAACTGAAATCATTTGCGAAACAATGGAGTATATTTAGATAATATTTAGCATAAAACAGTCAAATAAAAGCATCAATTCAACCATAAATACATAATACAGGAGTACCATCCTTCTTATTAGCATACAAAAATTTGCATAACTTGTCAAATTTAAAACATTAGTGAAGTTCATAGTTGAACCACCGTCTGAAGTTCAGTGTTACTGTTATTTGAAAACAAACACACTAAAGTAATATCATATAAATATTTTCTTTTGTCTTTAAAGTAAGTGATGCTCAGAAGTAATGACATAAGACAAGATTGAAGCTTATTGTTATGACTATAAATAATTCGTAAATGTCGTATGAGATTTATGAATTGACTACCTAGTTCTGGGAAAATAATATTAAGTATTATAACTAAGTGGGTGTATACATGATAAATTGAAAGTTCTCAAAAATACTACTTTATTTTGTTTTGTATTTTTATAAGGTACTTACTAGCTGTGCTTCGTCCGCGTGGAATAGTTATTTCGGGCATCATTGAAGGCATCAAGGATGCTTAATTTTCCCCGTTTTTTTGTTTTCACATTTTTCATTATTTATTTGCTCCTAATAGGTTCTTTGATTAGCGCGTTCAAACAAACAAACTCTTCAGCTTTATAATATTAGTATAAATATTAAAACAATATACAAAATATAAACCAAAAACTTTTAAACCAAATATTTAACATTATCCACTAAAATATGTACATTTGCAGCTATGTTATTTTATTATGACATTTTTCATTGTACAAGTATGTTCGATTATTTACGATATTTTCTTTGAACATTAATGATACTCAAATAAATGAAGTCTCTTTAGATGCTTTGTTTTTTTTATTTTATCAAATTACTAGATACCGCACATAAATAATTTGTTTTTGAAATAATTCGATTGAGTCACGGGCGTACTTAACTTACATGTTAATGTAAGGTAATTCAAATGACCGCCTTCAAAATCAAGTTTTTGGCAATAGGTTGTGTTGTTTTCCTTTCAGGCAGGATATAAATTTATTGTGACCTTACAAAACTTTCAAAATGACAGTCCACTTTGAATTTAAGTTTTATAAAATTCCATCGAAATTCAACATTAGTACCTATACAAATATTATACATTACATACAAAGCTTTATACGATTACCCATACTCCTATTTGTTTGTATGACTATTTGTACCAGTTTATATTCGGATCTTGTGGCCAGATTTCAATGAACAATTTTTTTTTTTGTAAGATTGGACAACGTAATAGACCCTATGTTTTATTTTTGGAACTAGAGCACCTGATATCGTACATTAATTAGACTGGAGCAGCTAGTTAGGGTTAAATTACTTAAATATCTGGAAATACTTTTACCAAATTTTTATTAAATACGATAGAGCAACAGACTAGATTTAATGCAGTAACTTTGTAAAGGACTAAGGACACGGTTGCAAAATACTGAATGATGTAATTTACGATTTGAACGGTTACGCAATTTGACGAACTCAATTGCGTAGTTTACATCTCACGACCTTGCACAGGTCACTGTCTTCTTTTCTTCCCTCTCTCCTAGCTTTAAACCTGGTTACATCTTCACCTCTCTGGGGAGAAGCCTGGGAGGCCCCTTGACAATAACCTAACCCGTAATGGACCATAGTTTTACATCCCGTTTCCTAAATGCGCATTAGTTAGTATTTGAACTAATTTACATTATTGTACATAACTTAGAAAAGGGCCATCGGTATTGGCCGAAATATGATTTGAATCTGTGCCTGAATGCGCATTTTTCTCGGGCACTTTATCTATTCGACCACCGCGATGCTCTAATGTCCGCTCTAATGTAAAAAAAAGTAATAGATTGTGTTATACCCGTGGTCCCACCGATTTGTCCCCCAACAAACTAAAAGTATATTCTTACTCATTACCAATTAGTAAGAAATAGTAAGGGAACTTTCATGTCTTCACCCTGACTTTTCGAAGTACCTCTGCTTGTGAACTTCGAAACCAAAAAAAATATCATATATAATGGCAATTTAAATTGCTTACTATTCATTTAAGTTGTTTAACCTTTAAACGATACATATACTATGACGAACCGTAAGGTAATGATTTAAAGAACATTCTTAATATATATTTTTTTAACATTAAAACCAGATTCAACAGATTTATTTATATGGAAACAATTTATTATAATGTAACTTTTCCAAAACAATTTTAATTTTTTTTTTCTATCTCTTACCACTTTACGAAATAGGGTGGGGAACTAATTTTTGAAAGGTTAAAACTTACAAAATAACTTTAAAAAGTATAGGAAATATTAATAGAGTAATAACAAACGATAAAGTTCATGTAAGTGAGTACTGTTTTGAACGTTAAATGTGAACCATTGTTTACCATAGCAGCAAAAATGTCCCTTGAAGAGAGACAAAAAGCGTAACTTAAAAAAAAGAAATTGATAAGCAATTATTAAAAAATAATACAATACCATCTTTCAGTTTTTCTCTTCGAATTTTAAGTGGTTAAAATTTTTGTTAAGAATGATTATACAATGCAATTATTTGACGGGCTCTGTGGCGCAGCGGTAGTGCGCTTGTCTGTGTCACCGGAGATCCCGGGTTCGAATCCCGGCCAGGGCATGATGAGAAACGAACTTTCTCTGATTGGCCTGGGTCTTGGATGTTTATCTATAGGGGGAAGTCCCGCAGTGCCGAACACCTAAGCTTAGAGGGCATTATAAAAAATACGAATTGATTTCTATTAATTTATTTCACATTATTGGGTACACAACAATCGTAGACATGTAAGTAAATTAACAAATAATTAACAGAATACAAATTCTTAGCGAAAATTATAGCTAATCATGGGCATTAATTTTTGGTTCATCATTCTGTGGCACCTAGTACCGAACATACCTAAAAATTGTCCTTATGACCTAACACTTCTAGTAAAGGTGGCACCTGTCACAAATATACATGTCAGAGCACTCTGGAATATCAGCGCATGCCTCTTGAGCCCATTCTTTACACGAGTTGCACTGATTCTGGGGCTTTGCTAGAAGAAGGCTGAGGTGAGAGACTTGTGTTTCTCTTGCAACCGACATTAATGGGCTTTCTGGTAAAATATCCACAACAGGCGCTTGTTCCAGTAAATTTTGAGGAATACTAGGGGCATGTCTATCAATCACTTCCTCAAAATCTGCACGTGAAGAACTGGATGGATAGGCTAGATTTTCATAACGTTCTTCCATTGGAATATTCGTAATATCGCTTGGCAAATAATCCAAATCACTGAAAATATTTTTGTCAAAAATGCTGCTGCTATGTCATAACGTGCTACCTTTTTAAAAGCCTCTGAAACAAGTCCAGCAATATCGAATTCAGTAATTCTAGCCCCTGAATTAGCTCTTATCCACATCCCACATTGTTCATTATAGGCATTCTTCAAGGGTTTCATGAACGACCTGTCCAAAGGCTGGAGTTTTGAACGATGAACGACCTTTTTTCGCCCTCACCATTATTAATATATAAGATTATCTGAAACCATAAAATGAAATTATTAACATCAATGAAAATAAAATAATTGCAGAAAAATAATTGTTCGGTCATAGGGGAAAATACACTGTTCGGTACTAGGGGCTCATAGAACAAAATGAATATGAGAATTAACTCAAACGTACTTATTTAATATTAGTTTTAAGTACTAAAATTGCATTAATACTTACCAAAGACAACTTAAACTCTAATAGGAATGTCTCCACTCGTAAATCTTGTAAGAACCGGTATTTTCTTCTGTACACGATACGTCACGTTCCCGCGCGCGCAAAATGAATGCATCTCCTGTCACGCCCGCTCTGAGCATAACTGACTGCTGCAGCGCCGCCCGCAGCTTATCTAGCTTTGTCTCTTGGTTTCTCACCACAAATGACCGCTTTCGTTTGCTTATTTTTAAAGGTACCGCATTCGTTCGGTACTACCTGCCGTTCGGCGCTAGGGGACTTCCCCCTATACGTATTTATTATAAAATATAGTATCGTTGAGTTAGTATCTCGTAACACAAGTTTTGAACTTACTTCGAGGCTAACTCAATCTGTGTAATTTGTCCCGTACCTATATATTTATTTATTTAATTAGATGGCCGCTACCCGTTTCCACCACCCGCTATCGTTACCGCTGCCGCTAGCGCTACCCTATACCTACGATAAAAAAAAACATTTATATTGTTTTACCCGAACTGACTGATGTAATTTTGTGTCGAACTGTTATCCGTCTAGAAAATGTTAACGACCTTGGTCTCTGCTCTCGGCAAACTGCTAGACGGTGCAAAGTCCACCATTTGGACTTTGCCACTGGACAGTCCGAGTGCATTCACTTCGTGTTCATTATCAAACATATTTTGTAGGTCATTATTTGTAATCTGAGTACATATGGAAATATTATATACTTGACATTTGCAAAACAACATTTTTCTAGAGATTCATTTATTACATAACATTAGGTTAAAATTAAATCAGATTTACCAGTAGTTGATGAATCATGTCAAATGGAAAGATGAAGTATTTGCCCACAACTCCGGGAAAAGAACATGGTCAGAATATGTACCTACGAGTCTAATAATTTTAACATGCAAACGTAAATCACAAACTGCAATTGTTAAAAACATTTAACAAAATGTGTGATGCAATGGTTTTAGCAAAATATAAATAGTACTTTCACTTCGACCACTACCTACTTCAACAGTCATTCAACACTAAGTGGACAAACAAAAAAATCAAATTTGTTACAAACTTACATAAGAATTTTAAGTGACGATGGCGTTCAACGATATTTTTGTTAGGATTTTTCGGATTAGTTCAAGTTGGCAATGTTGGTAGCCAGAAAGAGAAATTTAATCTGAATAAGATCTCTACGAGTTGTCACCAAATATTTTCACTTAACAATTGATCAGTACGACTGATAATTATCAATTTATTTTTCTTACATATTCAAGAAAATTACAAGTTAGGTTTAATAAACTAAGTTTGTTTGTTGAGTAGTAGGCGTGGGAAGGTTACCTGCTACAAACAAATATTTTTGACCTCAAAGCACTGCGTAGAATCAGCGCATTATTTCCTTAGTGTTACTTAGCACATTTTAAGCAGGCCCTTAGCCTCGATGCAGTAAACATCACAAGATGGCTTAAACACTTAATGTACGAACAAACAATGCGTCTACGGTTCCTTGTTCAGCGCCCTTTTCATTGCTTCTATAACATACTTATAAAGTTCTTGCTTGCACTTATCGTATTGTTTGATTAAGACAAAAAATACAAACATATTCACGCCTCTCTTCCGAAGGGGTAGGCAGAGACTACACTTTCCATTTGTCACTCACAAAAATTACGTAAAAAGCTCGTCCTCCAGCAACCTAGCACAGAGATCCGTTTTATTAGAAATTTCTAATTTAATGAAAACAACATTTCCCCTTTATGGAGGCGTTGCTTACAAGTTCATGCGAACCTATGTACCTTATGTATGCTTTTATGTTAACTGGATGATAATATGTTAATTCTAGGATAAGTATGATGATACACCGTATTTCATTTAGTTTACGCATACGCGCTAATATATGTACCAGGAAATATTATAGTATTTGCTGTAGACATTTGCTGACCACTATTTACTTGGTTGTCCGGAACTGTGCAGATCATATTTGCTCGTTGGAACTCCGTTTTACTAGATCTTCATCGGTCAAGTTATGTCTACGGAAACATCTAGAAATATCAGTTTTTCAAATAGTTAAGTGCCTTTGACCTCTATCTGCTGATAGGAAGCAAAGCTATATATAAACTTACGTATAAGGTCGAAGATGGTACGTTCGAAAATATTAATAATCCTTGTTTCTCTGAAAGTTCCCTGAAGCGCAACGAGTAGAGTTATATTATAGACCACATACGGTTCTTTCCTACTCAAAATGATTTTCAAAAATACAACTGGTAAGGCCTGTCCACATGTGTCCATCTGTCCATATGGGTATGTGGTCCGATGGTAGAATGGTGCCGGGGTAATATAATAATGGAGTTTCTTGACACACTTCCTAAAGTGAAGAGTTTGTATTTGTAAAGTTTTAAAATCATTTTTTTTGTACACAACATACCTACATCTACTTTCTGTGTTAAAACTAGACAATGTGCATTTTTAAGTTCAACTCGATACCACATAACACGAGATCATTTACGACTTTTACGATTTATATTCACGAGACCCGTTTTTTGTCCGACAAAATCGACCCGCAAGAAACATCTTATAGACATCGGTTTTTCATTTTAAAACTTTTTATTTGAATTCCTTGTGATTAACATATACAGATATACCTATCATCTAGGTAATCATCTCTTTATCGGAGGAAACATTATAAAGTTTTTAAATAAGAGCGTCTTTATTTACTTATATAACTCTGATGTAATCACCTCTCAATTCCAGAAAAGTACCCTACAGGGACTTTATCTTTATCTTACCTAACCTCTGCATACTTATTTGTTTCATCCACTTTCATCAAACTTTTCTTGATTACAAGAAAAGTGACCAACTAAATTTGATATAATCATACTTTTCATTATTAAATGAAAAGTATGATTTTACCAAATTTAGGAAAACAGACTTTCCCGGAAGTTCATTGGAAAAAACGTCATGGTTGATTTTGTTACTCTGAATCCTAGAATTAGCACCCGAAAATAATACAAACCAGTAACAAATGACGCACGTGTGGTCAAATAAATCCTTTGGATAAAAACGCATCACGCCCAAACTGGTTTCTCCTTCCAGTTTGACGTCATGAGGTGAGCAAAAACAGCACTTACTTCAACATGAGGTACCCTGCTAAGTGCTTGCAAGTTCATTGCTACGCAGTACTATTCGATTCTTTAAATAATTTAATAAAAGTAAAAATCGTAATATAGGTAACATCTGGTACCTATTCCATTTAGTTTTTCCTCTCATGGCTGTGAATTAATTTTAAAATGATTTTTTCCACCAAAAGAAGTAGATATCAAGATTGTTACCTTTTAAGTGCCTAAAGAAATAGACTGCATGGCGTGGAATGATTAGTAGATAATTCATAGTAAATTATGCGCAAGCACATTCGCCTCGATGTCAAACTGGAACATACAAAAGAATATTGTTGTCCCGTCCAGGAGGATGAGGACGTAGTGAATGCATGACAACTACATTTAAAATAAAAGCGTAGTAAAAATACTACGCACACGCAAATTATTACAATACAAGCATTGAGACAGTATAGTGCGGCTAACAATATTTGGTAAAGTCACCGGGATAAAGTCATCATTACGTAATAAGTAGACTAATTTTGGAAGCGCTAGAATTAATTATAAGTTTTGTTGACATATTTAAGTGAAACTCCTGAATCCTGTTTTAAACATAAATCTAATTGTATAACGCTAGGAGGTAGATTTTTCCAACATTGTTTAAATTTCATTATTTTATTGAACATTCTTATAAAATTTGGTAGGTGTTTAAAAAGCCTATCGGTAGACCACTCCGTCTTTTCCTAAACGTAGTAAATTATGAATATATACTTATGCCAGGCTGATCTTCTATTTTAGACCCAGACTAAAAAAACTATGTTCAGAAATTGTAACACTAATTTGTAGGGAAAAATCCGAGTAGGACACCAAAGGAAATTTCACATGCATTAAACCATGCATATAAAAACGTAGCCGGGCTGACACATTCATTAATCCGCATACTAAAGGCTATTCGGTATTTTTCCATTCTCGACATGAAACACTCCAGCATCGAAAGAAAAAACCAACCAGGTTTGTGGTTTGTTCCAGAAAAATAAAAAATAAATGACACGTGCGACTCAATTTTTAAACTATGGTTCCGTAACTCGATGAAACATTTACCTAGGTAGGTATATTGAATTTTCATATTGTTAGAAAAATCTGATGAAAGCTGAAAAATATCGACTTCTCAATTTTTATTTTATTTGTAAATGAGAATGTGAATCTCACAATGGTAATTTATGACATTCAATGAATTGAAACATGCAGGCAAACATGTGTGAATCTATTTCTTCAGAAAGTGAAATAAAGATAAACAATTATGCTAGCCATTAGAAGAAGAGGCAACATGAAATATCTGATATCATAATGAATTACTTTTCCTGAAATTACTTTTTCTGAAAAGGTTGCGGAGGTCAGATGGAAGTCGCTTCATGTAAAAACCTGACTCACTCAATCTAGGATCCATGGTCAAAGGCATTCGCCAATCTCCTCTCCAGAGTGGTGAGGATGCAACTGGCAATAAAGCTAGGAGGAAGGAGAAGATAATGAATTACTTTTGCTATTAACTGTATCAAATTTTAGAAATGTACATAATTATTTTCAAAATAAATGATGTACATATGTATATAATAATTGGACATGCATTGCAAAAAACATCATTTATTGCAATCCATGCCCAACACGGAACCCTGAAAACAGCAAGTATATTAATGACGTCCGTGTTTTTTAGACTCTCGGTCAGTCGTTTGCCACTTCGAGCCACAGATATACAGTTTAAAATTATAATTAAGATTTTTGTGAGAATAAATTCGTAACGCAATAACATTTTTATAATATCAAAAATATGTATGAAGTTCGAAAGACAAAATCTCAGCCCTGTAAGTGCCGTGTCATCTTGATACGCAAATTGTTAGTTAATCTATCAACAAATTTCCTAGACATTATGTTAGAATCCACGTGCCACTTAAATTTACATCGGTAACATTGTACGGTGGTCCAGGGTCAGACGGTGGCGCAACGCTTACTTGGATGAACGCATTGTCCTTACGATGAGGTCGAGCAGATCCCGGCCGAACACGGACCATTATAATATGCTCTGGACTTCACACACACTTCAAATAAGCGATATTCAAATCGATAAATAGCCAAAAACGTGCTGCCATTTTGTAACATACTAGGGAATATCCACCACTCCACCCACCAAAATAGTAAGGTCCCGTTAGTTTTTACATCCTGCATTCCTAGAGAAACCTACACACACAATCTCTACACCCAGAAATTTTAGCTGTGCGTTGATGTCTGTCAATCAATCTGTTTTCTCTTTTAAAATATACGTATATATTTGATCCAGCGTAATTGTTTTATTCAAGTCAGTGCAATCGAGCTATTAGTTGGTAGGCGCATCACGCTAGGGTTTGCAATCGCGTAATTAACCATCGGGTTTAATATAAATAGCATGATGTTCTTTTAATTATATGTATCTAGGTACTAGTCAAAATTATGAATACTTATTGGCACTGGTATTCCAAGTGATAAGAAGACCCCGGGCCCAGAAATGTAGCAGCGGAGGTTTAAAGCACAACAAATTTATTAATTTCAATGCAACATGCATTGAAATTAATAAATTTGTTTTTGGGAAGATACCGTACCGTAGTTAGCCCGTAACATCGCCCCTACATAAAATAATCTTTAGTTATCTTCATAAAATCATAAAACATGCACTATTTTAGTTCAGAAATATTTAAATCAATCCCTGTTTACTGACAGCGAGTGGTAATCTATTTTTTATTTCGTATAGCATTTCTTTGTAAGTTAAAAATATCGTAACACACATATGGTGTAAAAAGTCATTTTCATTATAAATTCTCATTTTACTTAAATAGATTTCCGTGAAACGGTGTCAGCAAAAAGTGTTTTTTTAGAAATTCTGAAACAGAATCATTGTCGATTTGTATCATAGCCAAGTTCTGTTCATGAGAATTCATGAGTTCATAATTTTTTAAGCTTCAATGAAATTTTTCGCTTTTCCTCCTGGCTTGAATCCCGGTTACATCTTTATCTCTTTATGACCCTGATTTGGCTAAGTCAGGTTTCTACACAAGCGACGTCTGATCTCCATAACCTATGTAGGGGAACTTAAACCATTTTGGATTATGGTAAATGCCCTTAGAATGAAAGTCTCTATGGTACAATTGTTTTCATAAAGAGCAAAATGTATAAATAATAAACCATCTTCAATACTATCATCAATCCTTCAATAAATGCTAGTCTGTCTTACTATTTAATACCTAGATGGGATATTAAACTACGTATATAAGTACTTTATCTCTTATGGGGCATAAGAAATAGATTTAAACTAAATCATATTACTGATACTATTAATGGTAGCCTCGATCTCCTCTTCAGAGAGGTGACGACCCAGCTGGCACTATCACTAGGCCGATGATGATGATAACAATGCTATTACAAATTTAAAAATAAAGCAAATCATATGAATCCTAAAGAAGAAAAAAACATCAAAAAAAGGTTATCCTAATATCAACGCTATTCTTCAGCCGTCCACTCCACAATGAATCCATGAGTGGCCAATAGAGATTTCTGGATCACATCGTATGATGCGCTGGAAAGGAAGAGCATATCCCTATTATGTGGCGGCGTTACAATGCGGGCAAATTGTTACACAACTGAGAATGATCTAGACTGCCACAGTGCACTGAAGCCTGTCAGGGAGACGGGCCGTTCTGTGCTCTGTGTAGAGTAACATGCGATGATCGTACGATGTCAGCGGACAGCCATTGTGGCAAGTTTTCTTAATATAAAGGACTGCATTTGTTCCTTTATTGTTAATTTTAACACCCGATAAGCTTGCTTTGTGTAGGTACAGTTGTATGTAATTTTGTAAATTCTTCATTGTTTATTACAAAGGCGGACTTATGCTTAGCAAGTAAAGTCTCTTCCAGCTAACCCATCTTAACTAAGAGAAAACTTAATTGCTCATATTATACATACCTACCGATATTATGATATCTGACAGGTAGACAGAGCCAAGAGTCTCGAAATTACTGAAAGGCCACTTATCTAGCTGATAACCGCGACTCTGCCCGGGATAAAATTAATCTCCTGTGATACCCGTTCTCTTGTTAATTTCCAGATAAAATCATTCGCATATTACTTCGAAAGATCTATCCTATCTCCATACCAAATTTCGTCAATAAACCTACCCACTAATATATACTCGTATATATACTGCACAAAAAGTGTAATCAAATGTCATTGTTTCAGCAACTCACCAATAATCACGTACGCACCCCTTATCGGCAGTCTCTGGTCGATTCCTTGGACTATAATTACACGTTGTCATTATCATTATAGATAATTCAAAAATACCTATTTTAAGTGAAAAAAAAAACGAAAAAAAAATATAATGGCACCAAAAAAGGTAGCCTGGAAGAGCTTGCATAATGCGAGTGTAAATAGCCCTTTGCCATGTTATAACGTCTGTTTATTGTCTGGTGAATCAACCAAAATAACATTTTAAATTAATAAAACTCTTTCACAGGTTAAATATTTGATCTGTTTGCATAAATGATATCGACAAAAGGACAAAGTCTAATAGGAAACGCTAGTATTTCAAAACAAATGAATTTGCATACGTAGGTAGTGCCGTGAGTACTTAAAAACAATGCGGTTCGAGTTGGGTCAGAATTAGCTTTCAATAAGGTTCATGATTTAATTTCATTAGTGCCATTTTATAAAGTAATCATTTAGCAGGTATGCGAACACAATTCTTTCTCTTTATCAGCATAGTTTTGTTGAGTTAGTAATACATAAGTCTCGAATTTTAGTAAATTCGAGACTTATGGGTTACTAACTCGTAGCGTAGGCGCTCCCGTATATATTTATATATTTTATAAATACATACATCTTTACCCCTTGCGGGGTAGACACAGCCAAGGAAGGGAAATTAAGGGCATTTTTCGATTTACGCAGGCGTACTCTAGTCTCTATTTATCAACCGTATTAAAATTGTAAAAGTTATGGTGTTGGTGTATCATATGGTTACCAAGGAAAACAATCTATAATGCTAGGGGTAATCGTACGTTGGCGAAAGTTGAACGACCTCCATGTTAAAAAAATCGTGGACAAGAAGTAGCCTGCTATATAAAACTTTATCATTTACATATAAATTTTACTTAGCCACCGGCAAAGTAGGAAACAAATATACCTCTTCACCTCAACTTTAACTATGACTATTTTTCAAGCCAATCATTGCAGATATATTATGAAGTACCAGTTATCATCATCTCAAAAATAGTACCTATAATGCAACACGAAAATTATCAATCTTTATAGCATCAAAGCTAAAAATATGATTAGTTGAATCTCAGATTAGTTGGTGTTAGGTTTGCCCTAGGTTAGGGCAAAAGACGCACCACGGGTCTGATATTACAGAATACATTATAGCAATATAGCAAAGTATTTCCCTAATATCTATCGTTCTCTTACTAATATCAAAGTATTGAAATTAAAGCACCTTAAGGAAATTTTACTGTAAAAAAATTACTACCTCAAAAATATACCTCAGCATGGGCAAAATTTATCTTTATTTTATTCACTCATTCATATAATCTAATGTCTATATCCATTGCGGGGTAGACAGAGCGAGCAGTAGTGACAGACTGATAGGCCACGTTGAGATTCAAATAGTGACAGGTTGTTAGCCTATCTGCCTAAAAGAGTTTATAAGCCTATCCCTTAGTCTATATTTAGTGACTATTTTTTTTATTTATCACCAAATGTATCACTTAGTTCAAATTCCAACACTTCAAATAGAAGTAAATGAGTCAGTCAACCACTTAATCATTATTATCTCTCGCCCTACGTGATTTTCCTAACATTTTGGTCGGTATGAACTGGTTTATCAGCCGTCGGTTTTATTTTGATGACTGGCCAATTATATTACGATTTAAATGTCCGAATTCACGATATTAGACTTAGAGAATTAAGTCTAGCAACCTGTTACTATCTGATCTCAAGCATCCAGCTGAACGTCGCCTTTCGGTATTTACTGTACTGATGGCTCTGCCCCTAAGGAATAAAGACGTGATACCTGTGTATGTATGTAGGGTTTTGTAAAAATAATTTAATACAAAATCAGCTCGGAGCCGCTTCGTGTTAACTGAACTTACTTTCTTCCATCGTGGTCACAGACGGACCCCGGACCCCTGGTCCACGCAATTATTAATCTAGTAGTAGTACCTAAATACATTTTTTTCTCAGTCATTTTAAATAACAGTTCTTACTTAACAGACTAAAGCAATATCTTCCATATACCTGAGGAATGTTTGTCAGGTTCATGGAAGTCATTATTAAACTTTTAACTTATTCAGGTACCGTTTAAAATAATTTGAAAGTAGCTAAAATACCTAAGATAATGATTTAGTTTCAAATTTATTTACTATTAAATATAGAACATTGTTAGTACTTTGCAAGTTACATACGGAATAGGTACCTGAAACTCCAGTGGGATCTTGTTATTAATACCTAAGAGTGTGGAGCGATTTGAACTAATGGAATTGTCTCAAAATCATTATAAAGATAACGCGCGCAGGCGCCGCTTCGTGCACTTCACGTGCTGCTAACATGGCCACTCGTAAAGGGAAATGACACACATTCCTCGATGATAGGTATACAATACATCGGTTAGATTGTAATTGTTGATTTAATTAGTGTTGATGACCGCGCTGGTTTTGCAGGTTTTTCTAAATTATATAGGTACTAGACTTTACCCGCGACTCCAAAAACTTTAGTAACCAATTATACAGACATGGCCACACGGTTGTCAAATTAGTATTTTTGTTCCATTTATATAGGTTATGGGTATTTAAATGGCTCTCAGAAAGATCAGTATGGACTTTTTGGTAGGAATCCAAAGAAAATATATGTTTGATCGACTATTTATGATTTATAAGTGTATCTATATTAATGAGTATGAGTGTTGGGGACTATTACAACGTATACAGCGTTAACTTATATTATTTTCCCAAAAAGTTCCGGGAAAGGGTAAACAAAAGCAACCACAGCTACTAACCTGATTTATTACTCTCTGACGAAAACTGAAGCTCCTCATTAGCAAAAATTAAATTGCTTGCAGCTCTTGATGTAGTTGGATTGCCTAAAAAGAAAAAAAAAGGAAATAAAAAATCAGTGTTCTATAGATACGTCATGCATTAATACAATTTACATATGATCATTAATTTCGCCAGTTTTCTCAACCGGGGGTGTAACTCAGTGGTAGAGTGTCTGCTTCGCATGCTGAAAGTCCTGGGTTCAAATCCCAGCACCTCCACAGTTCGATTTTTTGACACTACCAGATGTTTTTTTTTTTCTTATGCTACTACTTCTTTTACGAACATATACTGTTAAAAAAATATTATATACGTTTGCACTTCATTTCTTGGAGAAATGGCAAACAATCAACGTCATGTAGCACGTAAATTCGTGTACTTACTAATGTCATACGATCCCTATAGATGGCGCTTGAATCATCCCACATGTGCTTTTTAGCAGCACCATAGAAATAGCACTGCTGTTTTCGTTGCGTTTTAGGGTTCCTGTCCTAAAAGTAAAACATGGGACCCTGTACTCCTATGGTATCCTATATCTGTCAATGACAGGTTGTCACATAATTTTAAAATTTTATAAATGTTGTATTTCTGGCGCCACTACAACAATAAATAATTACTAAAAACCAGAATAAAATAAATATTAAATTTATAACAAACATGATTTTTTGATCAATATTGATACAAAGCGGCATTAGGTAGACGTCTGACGCCAATAGTACCTTCTGCACAAAATATTTAGATTATTTCCGAGCGCAGATTTACCTACCTGGACTTACACCCGTGCCCAAAAGTGGGATAAAAAGTAGCCTATGTTACTCCTGATGTTCTATCTATCACTGTGGCAATTGGCAAAATCGGTAGTAAAATCCAAAAATATATTAGTATCTCTTTGTAATATAACATTTACCTAATATTAATAGTACCTACCTATGTCATGAAGTCTCTTGTTGATTAGTAGATAAAGTTAAAATCAAAATATTTTACAAACAAGACAAAACAAATGAAAACACTTTATTTATTTGTGAAATTTTAATGAAAATTCAACTAAACGTATAAATCTTATTTATACTTACAGTAAACAAGTTAATGGATATTTACATATAGCTGGGGGTGCGTCGCTGTCAACGCAGGCACCCCCAAAATTGCACTAACAAAATATGGGGTGCCGATATATGGGCACCCGAATTCCTCGGTTGTTGGTTGAAACTTAGGAGTCAATGACATTGTTTCCAAAAATTATTTTTTTACTGTCATGGGCCTACTGGAGGATTTTTTTTTAAAAAGTTATGCTCTTGTACAAAGTTTGTCTTTAGTTCTTGTCGAATTTTTTCCTTCACATAATAAATAAATAAAAAATGTTAGGGACAACTTATGCATATTGGGTTAGCCCCAAAGAACGTTCAGACTTTCTTAACGGGATCTTACATAGGGATAAGTGCTTGAAGTACTCGTAGTGAACTTTGATTGAGAGTAAATAATGAATCAGATTTAAGTAACTCGTTGATGTCTTTAACTTCACATCAAAACGACATCAACAGTCCATAAATTGTATTACATTTATTATTAACAATCATATTAATTGCTATTGCACAATTTGTGTTCACTCTCAATAAAAATGTTATTGCTGTACTAAATCGCGAACCTGATGGTAAGAAAGAAAGACACAAAAATGTTTATTTCACGCACAAAATGAGTAGGATTATTGGTACATGTAAGACCCTCGGGATAACGAACCGACTTTCAAGAACGCCTATACGTCAATGTTTTTTTTTTCTTTTTATAAACTACATATTTTAAAATCTCAATCAACAACCGATGGCAGATATAACGAGTAAACATTGTGTATATCAGATATAACGCAGTCTTAGTAGGTTAGCCGTGGCACTTCGCCTGCCCAATAGCTAGAGACCGCTAGTAGGCCATTTAGCTAACTCATACCGCCGAAATTTATTTTTCAATAAAAAATTTGGTCAACTCATCGTATGTACGTGATTAATTTTGGTAGTCTGAGTTGACTAAAAAGCTGCTAGTAATTAATTCTACAGCGCTATTAGAGTGTCTACACTGCTACTCAAAACATCTAACCCTCTTCACAGAGCATAGAACACCATTCCTTCGTACGACGCGGTCTTCCTTCACTCTGTGATCTAACCTGTATGT
Organism: Amyelois transitella; assembly: GCF_032362555.1. NCBI lineage: Eukaryota > Metazoa > Arthropoda > Insecta > Lepidoptera > Pyralidae > Amyelois > Amyelois transitella. The sequence goes on along the minus strand of NC_083506.1, from coordinate 4,071,111 downwards.
ATGCGGCTGCTAATTGTAGAAACATCAGTTAGTAAAAAATGCCTTAGAACAATACGTTTCCCTTGTCAAAATGTCAAGTAAAAGATTCCATATAAAGTGACGTGTAGGCAAGTGAAAAGTCGTTGTCTTCGTGACTATGGAGATACCCCTCAAGGAAAGAGGCGTGATTTTGTGTATGTATATAGAGGCGTGTATTACTTATTACTTATATATTACGACTTTATAAAATTAACCTTACTGACTTTGAATAACAAATCATTTTATTTTTCTGTTATCTGTTCTTACATCGTTAAATAAAATATTTTTAAGAATCATGAATAGAGTTTTAAAAGGCGCTTTTATCCGTTATTTTTAAAGTTAAGATTTACTTAGGAGCGATTTTGAACTGTTTTATTATGTTTCGTCTATATCATTATTCAATCTTCAAATTTTTCATTTTTTATTTAACTGATTAACGAATGTTCCTACAATCAACTAGCCTAGTTAACTAATCTAACTAGTAATAAAATGACGCTACAATATCTATTGGAAGATAGTAAAATGGCCTCGCTTTACGAAACGGTAACAAGAACTACACTAAACACTATATGTGGTGTATTCCATTAAAAGACAATACAAGAAAAAAGTAACCAATGGTTTTAAAAAACAATAATAAAAAAAGTAATATTTAAAAAAAATTGTTGTACAAATTACACAAACATAATGTAATTTTTGGGCAGCATATGAGATTATATACCTAATGATAATTTTTTTTTCAGGACTAGACGACCTATATCAGTAAGACATTACATAAATTAAAAATGAAATGTATTTAAACAGTGATATCTTAATTATAGAATAATCCATACAGCAAATTAATGTGTTTTATTGTTCTGTACTTACTTTTCTGTCTTATGTCTCTCTATTTTCTTCTTTGTCAAATCAAGATTAATTTATTAAAAATAATTTAAATCGGCAAAATAATATTTGAAACGATCATTACTCCAAGACATTTTTTTCTGAGCATTATAAACCGAATACCTACCTAAAATTTTGGAAACGAAATTGTAAAAAGAGGAAACTTCAGCAAAATTGTTAGTTTTTTGGCATCATTACTTCAAAAGATCGAGTATTTATAGCTTTAAAATGAAATGTTTTGTCTTTTAATGTAATATCAATAACTAGACTAGAAATCATGGAGGGACTAGACTGGGAGGATAGGGAAACACTACATACTAGCCGTTTACACTTTTATGGTAAAAAGAGATCAATTACACTTAAACCGACACTTAACAATGAAGAAAATAATGACTAGATTGCTCTTATGACTACAAGAAATTAATAACACTTAAAAATATAACAACATGGTAACAGTGTTAAAATTGACAATAATATTTGGTTTTTTATTAAGGACTAACACCTTATAGGTAAAAACGTGAAAAACAATAAAAATACTGAATATCTATCGCAGAAAATACATCAGTATACAATTCCAACCATATAATTGGACGAGGAAAAAAAAATATGTAAAAAAGAAAAATAATATCCAGATCCTAAAAAAAACTGTCATGTAAAGAATATTGAGGTAAAATTTATCAAGTCAGACAGAAGTCATTGTGTAATACCAGAAATATTCCTACAATCATTTAAAACCAATCCTACTCAAGTGAAACGGCCAATCTAAATAAATGAAACGATCTAAACTTGGAAGAAAAGGATCTAAAGCTAAAGGTTCGGCTGGGACGGGAATTAAGGTTGCTCCCATCGCTATAGTGAGTCTAGCCGCGTGCGCTGAACAGCCAGCAGCGCCGACTGCTGTTGAAGACTCTTGCGCAGGCCTTCTAGTGTCTGCAATACCTGAAAAAAAAATTGTCACTATCATCTTTTTCTTCTAGAAAAGATGCATAGCAATAGTGCAGTCAGATGGTTTGTTGTCAACTTGTACAGTTAATGATTCTTTAACGTTACCATACCATGCACGATATTTTCATAGTGTCGAAATGATCTTTATCAGCTGTGTCAAAAAAACGGGTAAACCGCCCTGTAAGTACGTGTATACGCAACTCAGAATCCTATTTCAGGTCTCTTACAATCTCATCTTCATCACTTAAAAACTAGTCATAATGGAGAATGGAATATAAGGGAATAATTTATGTAAGTATTGCGAGATCCTCCGCAATTAAACATTAATGAATTACGCAATCCGGTCCTACAAGCGGAACAATTTTGTCCCAGCTAGGATTATGCAATAAACCATATCGATATTTCAAATTGTGGGCTTGTCCTAATTTTTAAGTTAGATGTTAATATTTATGGCGAATATATCAAATGTTAAAAGAATACCGCATGTAGATGCAAGTAACAATATTTCGTTTTTGAATTATGCGTTTAGCATACAAAATGTATCTACGCAACACATAGGCATTCTTGGTTTTTCCACCATTGTTTACTGATCATTAGATAATTAAATCTTCTTTATAATATTACAATGCCTATCACGTCGAACTGATTCATAAAGTGGTTTCGATAGATCTTTCTGGTCGCCGCAACGGGACCAAAGGCAGCCTTTTTTGTGACGCAAAATTTATTGTCTTCTGAATTAGTTATTTTGACCACAAAATTGTTATTCGCATTCGTATAGATACGAGAAAAATTGACGTCAGAAATACAGATCGTATGATCATTTGGTTATCAATACATATCTTGTTATTGTTGCTGAATACAAGAAAATGTAATAAGTTCTTGTATCGCGTCGAACACAGAACATCTATGACAACAATTTTTTTAATCTTCAGAAACAGTTCATGCTTAGTCACTTGCATAGCTAATGATAAAGATGGATATTTATCTTAGGTACCCATTAAACATGCTGCAAGTGTTCATTCATTACACTACCGCACTCATGATCCTGATGATGTGTATGTTTTGATAGCTAACTGTTAATCTTACGGTGAGGGACCACATCCTAAGAAAACCTGCACATTCGGCTGACTGCGTGTTCCCACGACCCCGACGACCACGACCAAGATATTAGGGCAAAGGTCAGACGGCAGCCGCTTCAGGTTAAAACCCAATCTTACGCTCTTAAGGATCGTGGTCATAGACAGACCTAGTTCCTCTCAGAGGTGAAGACGCAGCTGGAGCTAAAGGTGTGAATGATGCTGAAGAGGAAAATCTTAGTTAAAAAACATCGGTTTCAAGTACTTACTTCATCTCGAGCATAAGCTTTTCTTTTGGGGGGTTCAGAATGTGGTCTGTCTGCACAATCGTACGCATGTAGCTGCCTGGGCGGGGGGCGGGGCGCGGGGACGGCGAGGGGGGAGCGCCGCGCGAGCGGGGAGGGGCGGCGGGGGGGCTCGGGGGAGTTGGCTCGCATGAAATTCGTCAGGTGCGTGCGCTCGGGGCTACGGCGGGGCGCTTCGGCCTGGAACATGCGTAGGAATTTTTAAGATACAAAGATGCATTATACATTTAAGAACTTACGAGACAAGTTTCTATGATTTTCATGGACATACAAATCTGAAATTTATTCAACTAAAGTCGAGTTTGCTGGATACATACGTAGTACATGAGGGAAACAACAAAATAATGTAGTTACAGAGGAAATTAGTATCACGTAATATTACTTTTAAGAAAACCAAGAATAAAGGTTATTCCAACAAAATCCAGTTAATACCCCGTATAACCAACCTCAGTGGCCCTAAGTTCCCGAACCCTCGGGTTGTGGGGCGGCTCCAGCGGCGCCCTGGACACCGTCACCAGCAGTTTCTCCGCCTCCCGGATCAGCTCCCGATACTTCCTCTCGGCTTCCCTGTCAGCCTCAAGAAGAGGATCCCTTTCCCGCACTGGAGGGGCAGAAGGCGCGTGATTACGTCGCCTTACTCTTGGTGGCGTTGCTCCTGGGAATGAATCAATGCTCAATATAAAAATGTTTGATTTTTTTGTAATCACTCTATTGGCCTGATTTAGATCACCATTCGTTAGAACTTCGCCTTGAAATTTTGCAATATTAGGTACTTGCTGTCTGATAAACCAACACCCGTTGGTCAGGAGGTAATCCTGGTTTCCCGGTAGTTAAATAAGTAAAAGTTTCTGTATCTGAAGATCTGTGTAGGAGGATCCCTGTGTACTCTGCAGGAGGCTGCTAACGACGAAAAAATCCAAGGTCAATGAATTCAAAACATTTTCGCTAGTTTTTTGGAACAGAATGACCCAATATGGGTAAGATTTCCCTGCCAAAAATTACTAAGGCCAGAGAGTCATTTCTTCTTAATTTGATAAGAAAAGAAGAAAGAAAGTAAAAAAAACAATATTTTGGAACGGTAAGGAAATAACGCTCTGCGCGGTCTTACTAATTCGGTCACGTTTCCTGACGCGAGCATAAAAATTTTTACCCATCACAAAAAAATCACAATCACTCAGAACAAGGAAGACTCTCTGTCTTTACCAGCAGAGCGAGGTGGTCTCCGCGGCGGTCGCCTCCTCCTCGCCCGTCTTCTGCCCGGAGACGCCGTGTCATCATCATCCTCATCCCCTCCATCCAGCCCCGTGTCACCATCCGAGTCTATGTCTGCGTCGGACAGTATTGCTGTCTCCCTCCCTCGCGGCCGCAACCCTCGGCATTCTTCGTCGCTTGAAGCACCACCTCTGTAGTACGGCGATCGATGGGGTTCGGGGGATAGGTGAGGGGATAAGTGAGGTGAGAGGTGGGGAGACTTATGTGGTGACCTGGAATAAGACAAATTATGTTTATAAATATTTTCATTCGAAATTCAGATTGCCTTTACAAAGTCATCACACACCACGCGAAAACAATTGCTTCGTTTGGCGACTTTTTCAAATATAACAACGTAAAATCTGGTATACATCATCACCAGTCAAAGCGGCAATACAGCCGATCACCGTCACTGATAGAACAAGCAAAAAACCTCACCTAGAACCATATCTAGCAGGGTGGGAGTCCAACGAGAACGGAGCATGGTGAAGAGTTGGCTGCGGGTGTTGTGCAGGTATCTGCAGCGACTGCTGGTGCACCAGGTGCGTCGGACGCCGTCTACTCGGAGACGTCCCTCCTAACCAGGGATTGGTCCGGATGCGACACCGTGGCCTGGGAGACGGAGTGGCGCAGACCACTGGTTCCGGCACGCAACGTCTTGCGGTAAGGTTTGAGCGCCGCTGGAAAATATAAAAAAGTGAAGTGAGTTTGTGCAAATAAAGACGATTCATTCATATAGGTCTAGGTATATCACTTGCGGTGTAGAAAGAGACAGCAATCTTGAAAGACTGATAGGCCACGGTCAGCTGTCAGGCTTAGTGGTAGAATTAAGATTCAAATAGTGACAGATAGCTGGCCCATCGCCTAAAAGAAGAATCCCAAGGTTATAAGCTTATCGCTTAAACTAAAGATGATCTAGCTAGTAAAAGAAATGTTATAATATGGCGATAAAACAGATAATTAATATTTTTTTTAAACAAGCTAATAAAACGTTTGTAATGTCTCTTGTAGGCACTTCATCTATTAATTATAAGTACAAATATACATTATATCACACCTACTTACTTACGGGGTTGACGGAACCAATAGTGTCGAAAATATTAAGGCCATGTTCAGATGAATGGCGCTAGTGATATTCTATTCAAATAAGCTTGTAAATGTAAATGCACAATCAAATCACAAATCACATGCTTTCGATTACCGTGTTTGTAAACCTAAACAGAATAAATTTTCTCTGATCTGAAATTCTCTCTTACATTTTCACTGGGCCATTGTCTGCTAGGCAATTATAACCTATAAAAGTAATTAAGGGACAATAGATAGACATTCCTGACCCATTTCCTCAGAAGCCGCGCCAATAGCCCTTTGTGAAGTAAAAGGGCCTTTCAAAAATTGCGCTCGGCTCCCTCGCGGCAGCCGGGCGCGGGTGTAACAAGTTTAACTTGCGGGTGTCAGCATAAGTGCTCTCACTTTACGATCACTGCGCACTATGCTCCCCGAGACAAGGAAGTTAGTTATTTATCTATCACTAACCTTACCCTTAACGATTCTGTAAAGACAAACCGTAGCGAGTTTTAATTTTTGTTCAGCGCCATCTAGCGGATTTTAACGTATTAACTACAAACATTGTTGGGTTAGGTTCCCCTGCAAAGGTTGCGGTTGCGGAGATCGGATGGGAGTCGCTTCATTGGAAATTTCATTATCTTACCGTTATGTACACCATCTTCTCTCCAGTAGCCTCCAGTGAGGTGATCGAGGATATAAGAGAATACGGCCAGAAGGAAGAAGACCAATCATCGTATTATCGTTTAAATATTTTTGTTAACTAAATATTTTTGTCTGTTATACCAAAATTAACAGGAAGAGAGCTCTTACAACACTACAAATTTACAGGTACTTCGTAGAGGATTTGTAGCAAGCCTCCGCTATTGCTACGCAGTGTGAAATACGCATCGAATTATTTGCCGAACTAGTTTTCGCAGGCTCGATTTTTGCTGTAAATTTTTCTAAATTTATTTCTTAACATCGTCGCCAAAATGTAAAAAAAAAAGAAACTAATAAACTGCCTAAAAAGGTGACAGTCAAAAAATTGTTCTCTTTATTTTTACAGACAGTTTAGTAAATTTAAAAAGTATCAGTATGAACGAAAATCTACATTATAAAAGCTCTGAAAATCCTCTTCCTCTCTCAAAATAAAGAAACTACAGATAGACAACTTACGAATGTATTTTTGTTTCTATACTTTTTTTAAATATGCGAGAATAAAAATGTTATAATGTAAATTTGAGTACTTTTGAGAAAATAAAATGCACAATGGTAAGCAAAATGAGATCTGAGGTGCTATTTTTCCCCAAACATTGCGAAGTTGTGAAATTATATTTATTCGCAGTAAGAAACATCATCTCTTAATTATATTTAGTTCAAAATTAGATTGGTATTTATGACTCTTCATCACTTCTAAAATAGGTTCTCAATCTCCTTATACTCTCAGACCGGCTGAATGAAAAACAGGTCAATTCCAGATTTTTTTATTTTGAACCTCGCATGTATATTTAGCGCGGGATAAAAGGTCTTGCGTCGATTTATCCGGTCTATTTAATTAATAAAGCCAGGCATATGGATACAGGGGTCGATACGCAACATTGTTTGGAAACGCAATTATGCTAAAACCCGGTGATAATGAAAGTTCTAAACGTGAGTCGGAAAAGGGCATGATTAATTTTAAGCCCCAAAAGATTTGTAGGTTTTAATGAAGGGATTATTGATGATGATAATTTATGATAGACTCTTTTTGTATTTTTATTTATGTGTGCTATAGATGATAATAAGATTATTGTGTGCTTTGTATTTGCTATAGCTTTTTGATACGGGAAAAAGACCGAATGTTAACGTTGAGTTTTTCAAGCATTTGTTCGAACGTTTTTTCTACAGAATTCAAATTTCTTACTTGAAAACTATAAAAATTTTAAAGTTCTCAAGAACTTTTTTCTATCAGCAAATCACAATCCCATTCAAGAACTGGACTAAACATAAGGGCCTCAAAAATGTTAGATACTTTACATATGAACTGTTGAAAAAACTCTCAAACTACTGCACCAATGTCTAAAAATACCATGTTAAGATAACCCTAAGATTTTGAAACCTACCTTGGCTGGCTCATGATACAGATGTGTGGTCGGCGGCGTAGGCGGCGGCGGAGGCGCCACAAGCGGAGCGGCGAGCGTAGCGGGCGGCGCGCCCGGGGAAGTGCCGTCCGTTGAATACCCTGTACTGTATGCGCTCTCCGGGGACGACAGGTGCGGAGGGGGGACCGGCCCCGTCGTGGCACAAGCTGAAGGCGGCCGACATTGTTTCTGCTTACGCTTCTTCGCTCGCCCCAACTGCGCTTCCATCCATGACTTGAGCCGCGCGCCCAACATGCCGCCGCCGGCACCTACGATGTGAAACATGTTTATTTATTTACGAGAAAAGAGTGCTCGTCTAGTTTCAAAAGTGGAATGAAAGGGGTGACAAGAGCCTTTATGCAGCCAGAGTTTCGTGATTATAGTTTTCAGTTTTCACAAACTACGAGTAGTTGCATTCAGTTCTGGAACTGGTGAGTGTGAAGAAGTAAAAAAATTATGTACCGTACTCGCCGGAACTCTATTGTCGATGTACCTAGTTCCTATCTTTTATCATTTATAGCAGTATGCTTTTCATGTAAAAATACGCTTTGTTTGCTTTTTCTTGTACCTTTTCATCTTTTATCTTTAAGCATATGTGACTAATCAAATTGCACTAGAAAAGGAAAAAAGGTGCAAATGCAACATGAAGTAGCATAAACTTTGTTACAAGGCTTATATAATACTTATATTGCACACAAAACTCATCAAGATAAGTGAATAGCGCTTTTAAACATACACAATCCGTAGAACAGAAGAAACAAAAGTTGCGTCTTAATTACGAGGAACAATAGGTCTTTCCCATACCTTCCCTTCGCATACGCACAAAAGCTGTACACCGTTATAATGTAGTATTGCGGAAAAAAACAAAAGATCTCCAGAAAACTGCGTTAAATGGAGCGCACAGGACGCAACCAGAACAATTGTTTCCTTGACAGTGCTCTATATTTTCCTGCCGTCAAAACTCGGGCTTTGATGTCAACAAAAGTAGTGATATAAAATGTTTTATCGTGACGTCATTTCATTCCAGGAGCCGTTAGCGGGAGCCGCAACCCGCTATTCAAATCTACAAATTAAAAACAAACAGATGTGCGTGTGTGTGTACTTTAACAACCCCATGGTACACTTTATCTTCTTCGTATCGCTATGTTTTGAATTTTTTTTCCATAAACGCAGTCCTAAGTAGCTTCTGACGAATTAAGTATTTTGTTTTTTATTTACTAGCTTTACGCGTGGACCAATCAAGCTTTGGAAATTTTCAGAAAAATAATAGCTCATGTTACTCCTGTCGGTTTTGTCTATCTCAGATTTTAGGTTTGATTAATAAAAAAGGAACAATAATCTTGTAGTCTCTCATTCCATATTTACGGGATACATTTCTATGCATTGATTACTTTACATCAAGGCGGGCCCTCGAAGTGTCGCGTTTCGTGAAACTCTGGCTCGTAAAAAAGGCAGACGCCGGCACCCTCCCACTTCATTTCCATCACACTGTCTTGAAATGAACAGACGACATGAATATTGTATAAAAAGGAATCATTTCAACTCCCCAACTGTTGCTGAAATTAATCAAGAAATCCTTTGTTATGTTTTAAGTATACTGGGATCAACAGCTAAACCGAATGTGACGATGATTGGTGCCACCTGGTTGAAACGTCAATATAATAAAAATAGTCTCCCGTTTGCATACATTAATATCATGCGACGCAAAAGATTAAAAGTATTAACCCTAATGCGCCGTGCAAGCAATAAATTAAATAATATATTTTCACTTGTCATCCAATTATATATTTTTACTATTTTTCCTTTCCTTCGTGACAAGAAGAATCATAAGAGCAAAATATATTAAGACACTTTAAGTTCTAATTAGTAGAATTTTATATTTGCTTTGCTAAAAATGCCTAAGTCATTGAAATTGAAATAGTGACTGGGACTGCTATATGCACAGAACCAAAATAAGTTTTTTCATTAAATATCCGTTTAACGGTAAACTGATGCTTTAATACAAAATTATACCTACCAGACACTTTTTCCTTTTTACAGAAAATATTGTGAGTAATAACATTCTTAGCCCCTGCGAAAATGCGACCTCATCAATTCTTATTACGAAATAAGATCGTAACAAGTACAACGAGACTACGTAATAATAAATAAGCAATAACAAAGTGTACAGCTTTATTCTTTCGCCACGGAACCCATCCATCATCGGACGAGCGCCTGATGCTTGATGAAGGTTAAAACTTGGTACAGAAATAAAGTCTTTATCACAACAACACGACAACTAAGATGCTGATGTTTTTTGACTTGGATCCGTATAAATATTATAAATGTGAAAGTGTGTTTGTTTGTCCATGGTTTGCATTTAAACAACTAAACCGATCTCCATGAAATTCTGCGTACGTGTGAATTAAAGAAATGGCTACAGATTTATTTTGTGTAGTAATATGTTTTGTGAAGATATTAATCAATTTAATTTTTGTTATCAAGACCAATATTTTTTTCTAAAATTGTTTAAATCGAATGTGGCGGAAAGAAATCGACTCCAGAAACTTGGTCGATACCCAATTCGAACACACTTCAGTATGGTTCTGACTGTTTCTCTGTACTAAAAATATTTTTTTCTACGAGAGCGCTCGCTTTAATATTCCTTTATCTAGAATTGTAACGCGACCGTATGTTGACGACGAGCTGTTTGCTGAAGCGGGAAATGAGGTTTGTTTTTTTTTATTGTGATTTGAACAAAGGCACTAATCTGGTAACGATTTATCACATAGATACGGAATATGATAACTTTGAACCAAACCTGAAACCTATTAATATTGAAGTAAATAGACAAGACTTTTTGAAATCAAAATAATTTCAAACCTAAAAGTATTTCTATAAAAAATATTACTAGAAATAATCTTATCGTAATTCTTCTCTTTTATCGAGATGTTTTCAATGTACTTATCGCAATTTGAAAATATGCTTATTTAAACTAATGTCTAAATATATGACGGAAGTGAAAATAATAAGGAAAGTAAACTATTTTATATATATTTGACAAAATAGACATAACACGCAAAATATAATACACATAGTACCAAAAAAAAATTGAGTTAAGATTTGAAAAGAAATTATGTCTAGTTACCACGAAACCAAATCCTTCAATCAATCACGATCAACCAATAATCATTTCATTTGGACCCTTTGGTACACACCCATGTTTCGACACCCTACCCTGGGAACGGGTAACTGCGGAAAAGACGAATGAAAGTGGCTTATCCAGACCGAAGGGGAAACTTACGAGATTTGGCTAATATTAGCAATCCATTACTGCTCGCAGTCCTACTCTGAAGTCCCAGACTAACTTTGAGGACGTATTCAGTATCGATTGGGAATACATTGAGATAATGTATTCCAAGTTGAACCAAGTTACTTTCTCGTTGTATGAAATAGACTTCTTTCCTCCGTTGTTATTTTTTTCTATTTCTATAAAAAAATATTGTGAGCTATCTGAACTAAATTTCTGTAGCGAAATGATACAACACAAAAACAAGTTCCAAATTCAGTATATATAAAACTAGCTGTGCCCGCGACTTCGTCCGCGTGGAATAGTTATTTTTGGCATCATTGAAGCCCTCAAGGATGAATCATTTTCCCCGTAATTTTTTATGTTTTCCATTATTTCTTTGCTCCTTATAGTTGCAGCGTGATGTTGTATAGCCTAAAGCCTTCCTCGATAAATGGTCTATTCAACGCAAAGAATTCTTCAATTCGAACCAGTAGTTCCTGAGATTAGCGCGTTAAAACAAACAAACAAACTCTTCAGCTTTATAATATTTGTATAAATATTCAAGTGCGGTTGGTTAAAAAATTGTCCACTGTCATGAAGTTCATTATTCCTAGGTAAGTACTTATTACTTAGATGAAATTTATGTCACCAGAAAAATAGACTATCTTTCCAGACAGAAAAATTCAAAATACGAGAATTCAATATTAATTATAGGAAGGTTAAGCTTTTGGAAAGTTTGGCGCGGCCAAAACCTTCCACAAATGCTTTTCCTAATTCCTTGTAGCAACCACAAAAGACCATCGACAAGTAATAAAGTGTCGATAGAATCGTTACAATACCGGCGGGACCTTTCTCGTGGGAGTAATGAGTGGCAAGCACAGTAATAAATTGTGGCTCGGACAAAGGCGGAACTTGGCCGCGCGAGTTCAGACTTATAAGTAAGTACTACAGACTTGACAAAAATGACGTTAACTCGAGGTTTCATTTAGATTTTTTTTCTATTAAGTTTATTACTTAATTCCACCTTGTTTTTTTTTTACTAATTATGATCTCATTCTAAAAAGCAAAGAATTATTAAGTTAAAAATTTGTTAAATAAAATACTACAGGGTTTGTGATTTTCAAATCTTAAATTTCTGACAATCGAGCGCTTCTTCAATTATAAAGTGACGTTAATGAAGTCCTAAAATAGATACAAATAATATGTCAATCCATGAAACAAAACCAAACGAATCGATAAATAGAAGGCAAACAAAAGATACGTAAGTATACTTATATTTATTATTTACAAGTGAGGGACATGGATCCCCATTCTAAACTTTGAGATAAGTTGAAGATAACACCGTAAACTTATTCGGGACCCTGCAAATTGTCACAAGGGTGTCAACAGATCAGGATTCCGAAGCGACACTCCCTTTTACTACCACCCTAGTCCCATTTTTTGTATAAACAACCTGCCATTACGAGCGAAAACCGACAGATTTACGACAATAATACCACATTAAGAATTTTTACATAACCACTGTTCAAAAGATATCAGAAACTGTTATAGGATATTACTCACCAAACACGCTTATCTTGATGATGGAAACGAATATCGCGGGTATGGAAAAATAATAAGCATGTTCTGAAGTCTTGATGGTGTCTTTATGCGTGGGATCGGCCATAAAACCTGTTGCGTAGCTCATCTATACTCTCCAGTTTGCCATATAACTCTGTTATGTCTGGCCTGGACTGCCTCATAGAGTAAACTTTATTCATTTATTCATCCAGTGGATTTTCACGATACGATTTCCAACTCAGCTACTTAAGGTTAAAATATATTCTGATCATACATTCAAATCTGCAGATAAGATGATCTACTTTGAGTATGTTTTGTATAATTTAATTTGCAAATAATCAACCCGACTAAGTTAACTAGCTAGGTATATGGACTTTTCATTTAGTAATTGTTATGCAAATACCGTATTCGCTGTTGAATAAAAATGCAAAAGGTAGCAGACAAGAACAAAAGGAAAAGTCACATGTAGACAGAGCTTAATTATCCAATCAAATATTCATTTATGCGGACTGTCTCCAGCGAAGCGAGGAAAGAAAAATACAGTCCGGCAAGCTATTTCAACATTATTCGACATTTCCTACACGTCGCAGAGATAATGAAATTACTTTTCATTAAAATTTTAATCTTTTCCTCATTATAATCGCCCTACGCTTGTCAGAATCCCTCTTCAAATGAGTTTCATACAACGATTATCGTGAACTTTGCATTAAGAGGCTCCCTTCGTGTCAACATAATTGCGTTAATCTTAACATTAATCATCTAATTTAGGCAAGACACAGCTAAACTTTGACTTTTACATCGTAATTTATCTTTATTATATACATTCTAGTTACTACTAGAAATCCACATTCAAATTTGAAAATCACGTGAAACTTATTCCTCTGGAATAAGTTTCACGTGATTTTCAAAGAGTCGAGTATTTTGCTTTCCTATAAAATCTAAGTAAATACGTTATACTCTTTTAATAATGTATGGTAGTTTATTCTCTATTCTTCCTTTTTCAAAAATTTACAGTAAGCAAAAGTTTACTATATGTCAATCGTTGTGTTTATTGAACTTAAATGGTCTTATGAAAGATGAGCGAAGAGAAGGATTTTTAAGCATAGCAAAAGCATAGCAAACTGCAGAACAAGCTACGAGTAAATTGTACTGTAATATCACAACACTCAATATGTATATTTTACACTTGTACAGTAATATGTATTGATGAACAAACTTTGATAATTATGAACAATAAATTGGACTGCACAAAAACGTGAACATTCGGTTTTGCACAAATATTTTTTTGCTTCTTTTTTTATTTCATTTGTTTTCCGGCCAGTACTGCCTACTAACCAATGACATTTTGTCTCATTTCAACTGCCTGTTCGACCACATATCATTAAAATATTTTGCTTATCTCAACTCGATGAAACTGTCCATAATAAAACTACTTTTCCAAAAGATTACTATCACCATAGCTACACAGTTATCACTATTTGGGCCCTGCGGGATACCCATCGTTTGTTACTTGCATCATAAAATGACAGTCCCATAATCTTATCTTGGCAAAAATTTCCTTCCATATATATATGTGTATGTTTTTCCTATTTCTTAAGGAGATACGTGACACTTAAATCACAGTCCCAATTTGAAAAAAAATATTAAAAATTATTACCCCTCAAAGCCTTGCTTATTTTGGTATCTATTGTAAGTTAATTATTTGGTATTTACATAGGTATGTATTTTATTTATGTATTTATTTATCTATTTCTATAAAGAGTTGTGTTTGTGTCACCTTTCCATCCTGTCTAGGAGACAGGGTCTTTCCCATGGATGTCGTAAAAGGCGACTAAGGAATAGGCTTATAAACTCGAGATTCTTGTTTTAGGCGATAGGCTAGCGACCTGCCACTATTTGAATCTCAATTCTATCAGTAAAGCAAACAGCTGAACGTGGCCTTTCATTATTTGCAAGACTTTTGGCTTTGTTAACCCCGCGTGGGATATAGACGTGATTATATGTTTAAGACAAGTTGCGGCAATTTGTAAAACGAGTCAGACGTTTTTCGTAATAGACGTATACCTAGTTCTCAGTCAAGTAGTAGTCTAGTCTCAGTCTGCAAGTGATGACGTTCCTTTACATTAGAACTACTGCAAGCTAATTGCGGACCGCTTACAGGCGCAGCTCCAGGATGAAAGCCAGCTGGAGCCAACCCAGACGCGATTGTGTAACGGAACGACAAGGCACTTGCCGTAAATGAACAGTCTGCAGCCGGCATTAGCGAATAAAGGACTCGACGGCTTAACGTTTTTTTTTTTTTTATATAATCTTGCAAGGACTAAAATAAAAGAAACCTAAAGAAGAATCGTTTCCTGAATAAATTCTACAGAAACTATATTGTTAATATAAATACCTGTTTCCCGGACAGGTCCACTTGCCACGATCCCTGTACTCGTATGCCTACTTCTTTCGATTTATCCAGCCAGATTCATAATTCTCTTCCTAAAAGTCGGTTTCGGGTACTGAGACCCGAGAGGGATTATTTTAAATTGAAAATGATTATATTTTAAATATAGTCAGGATTAAAAACTAGACTAGCTATTTATGTCACTCTGTATTACAAAGACACTCAAGGAAACGTACGAATAAACAAAATGATGCGAAAAACTAGTTTAATTTTTTATTCAGCCAACGTTTCTATGAAAGAATACAAATTGACTACGTTTAAAATACCGTACGTCTCCTTTTTTATTTCTTAATAAATCCTTTTTACCTATATTATTAGATTCGAAAAATCTTTATTTTATCAAAAAATTGCCTCTTGGTGTAGATTTCAGAATAGTAAAACTAACATTTTATTTCTGAATAAATAAAATTAGATTTTCTACGCTGAAAATGAAATAAACTTGAGAATGAAATTTAAATTCGTTGCAAAGATCGTACCTATACTTAATTACGTTCTAGTTCTAGGTATACGTTAGTGTTATATACTAAGTATTTATTATGCTGTGTTACCACATAAAAACTATTTCCTTTTGTTATTTTTTATATTTTTAAGTTTATCTCATTTTAAATTTATATAAAGTATAAATGGAGACAATGCAGTGTTCCAGAAAATATAAGGGGCGACCATTGACTTCATTTCTGTGTTGAAGCCTTTATGTTTATTTTATAAGATATTCACAGTTTTACTGTAGGGTGAATGAAATTAGTGCTTACTTAGAAATATATCAGTGTTGTGTCGGTATATATTTTTACATGTATCTAATATTTCCATTAAAATACGATTGATAAATCGAACAGTTTATTTACTTACTGTTTCACTTTAGAAACTTGTATATATTGAATCCTCTTAATTGGTGAGATTATTCGAAATTGCGTGTTAACTTGCTTTATTAAATATAATTTAGTTATAAATGGATAGAGAAGCTATAATTTATTTTCTTATCTCTTATGAAATTTACGCCATAACAACTCCGTAGGAGTTCAAAGCTGAACATCGTAAATGAATTTGTCAAAGGCTGAAACATGAAAGGCCAAGGGATTCCCCGAAAATCTCCAGAGAGGGGGAAATCACGTGTAACTCAATTTATTAAATCTACGTGACCTGTGCGAACTTGCCAAACGTGCTTTGCTTTCGTAGTAGCTCACCTAACATAGTAATTATGCAGATTTTTGTATATATACCGAAAAAAAAATAGGTTATCCCAAATCAACTGCTACAAAAAAGTTTCTAAAAGGTAATTAAGTCTATTAACATTTAAAAACTCGTTTTTATTTAGAAAGTCGTGAATGGATAAGCCGTTTAATAAATCTCCCGATAAACTGAAACAAACCCTTCAAAGGGGATCACTTGGAAGCCTCTCACAGGGGCAGTGGGCTATCGAACGAACCGCTCATTTGTTAGTGCGTCGGGAAGGCAGATACAGAGTATAGATCCACGTGCGGATATGAAACTTCCTCTGCCTCTTTTCTTGAATTAAAAAATTAAGTTTTTAATGTTTTCGAGTTGATGGTACGTTCTAAATTTAAATTAAGGTAGTGTTGTACTTACAGGGGCGCGCGGTTATGATGTATGATGGTAGTGTGGTGACGGGCGACGCCGGGTCGCATGCCGGGCGTGACGCGACGCCGCGCGGTAGTCGCCGACTAACGCACGCGCGCAGCCGCCCTACGATGCTACGCGGTAGGCGCTACGCTGCTACGACGGACGCATTTTCACCGACACGTAGGGGAAATTCCCCTATGATAGCAATATTTTGCGAGCAAACAAAATATTTGTGCCGTGTGGTTCCCGGCACCAATAAAAAAAAGAATAGGACCACTCCATCTCGTTCCCATGGATGTCGTAAAAGGCGACTAAGGGATAGGCTTATATAATTACTTGGGATTCTTCTATTAAACGATGGGCTAGCAACCTGTCACTATTTGAATCTCAATTCCATCATAAAGCAAAACAACTGAACTTGGCCTATCAGTCTTTTCAAGACTGTTGGCTCTGTCTACCCCGCAAGGGATATAGACGTGATTATATGTATGTATGTATGCAAACAAAATAGTTACTCTTACGTACTTAAAAAGATAAACAGTTTTATAAAGAGTAGAAGTCAAACGTATGTCGTCTTATAATTTTTAGCATTTCACTATTGCTATGTTCCCTGACTGTGTTCTGTGCTTGTTCTGAGAAATACTACACACATTACGGTGTGACAAAAACCACGCCGTAGCTCAATTCTCGTGGCAGCTATTACGTTAATGTACGGGGGTAGATTTTACAATAAAAATAAACGTTTGCCCAGCACCGGGACAAAACTCCTAAACGGCCTAACTTCGTTATTCATGTAGCGTTATTAAAAACAAACAGGCTACAACCGGCCTATTTTAACAGCGGCAAGTCATAAATAACAAAACATCCCTTCGCGAATTAATGGTTTACTTCTGTGATGGAAAAGTTCGAGATTGAGTTAAAATTATCTTAGCAACTCGGAATGTAATATAAATTTGAAAATTTTAAATGACGATGGAGAGAATCGGATGGATAGAGTACTTACATAAGATTTAATATTAATGACTAAGTATTTGATGTAATAACTTTAATCATTTTTACCACTAGTATCACCGACACCACAATATCTCTCATAAGTACGTAATCGTTAAAAATCTACATACGTACATATAGTCACGTCTGTATTCCTTGCGAGGTAGACAGAACCGTCAGTAACAGTCTTGAAAGACTGAAAGGCCACATTCAGCTGTATGGCTTTATGATGGAATGAAGATTTTAATATAACAGGTTGGTAGCCCGTCGCCTACAAGAGAAATACTATCGCTTAGTCGCCTTTTACGAAATAATGGGATTAATATATTTAGTGTTCTATTCTTAAGTGCCAAAAACCGCAAAAATATCAGAAATTGGTCAGAAACACAATTTTCAATAAAGAAATATACCTTATCATAAATCTTTAACATAAAAAAGTCATCACAAAATTCTAGCCTTATTTTAATGCCTTCATGTGTCATCCCTTGAGACGTCTCAAATATACTCTGAAGATTCATCACGCACCTCGGACAAGGTGGTATAAATATTTGAATACTCTGGCTCTGCCATGTAAACTAATAGCGGTGTCCGCCTTAACGGGTAGCTCATGAATTGTGAATACGTGTTTACTGATTCTCTTGCAGGGCTACATTACTTTATATTTCCGCATTCCGCATGACTACACTATAAGTACCTATATGGATTAAGTTTTAAAGAAAAGTGTTTAAAATAAAAAAAAAATTGTTACATAAATGTTTATCGTATAAGTAAATGGATTGGGCATACAAAAAAATATGAAGCTTATTTTTGTATGTTTTCTCGCCATAATACATACATATAGTCACTGTCTATGTAGGTATATATAGTATATGTCCCTTATGGGCTAGACAGAGCCAACTGTCTTAAAAAGACTGACCACGCTCAGCTTGTTGGCTTAATGATAGAATTGAGATCCAAATAATGCCAGGTTGCTAGCCCATCGCCTAAAAGAAGAATCCCAAGTTAGCCTATACCTTAGTTTTACGACATCCATTGGAAAGAGAAGGAGTGGTCCTATTCTTTTTTTTTCAAATTGGTGACGGAAGAAGAGTACACTACATAAATACACTGCGCACTGCGCCTGCGTTCGCTAATTTCGGTTTCCGCAAAAAATTCAGAGTTCCTTGTGCAACACTAGATAACATAAGGAACCTAAATTCCAAATACTAGACCCAGCGGTTTTGGCTACGCTTTCATAAAAGTCAATAAAGGATACTTGGGATTGATTGATCCTATATCTGGTATTATTTATATGGACATCAGTGTATTATGATCTTACAACGTCACTATCTGAATCTCAATAGTCTTCGAGACTTGGCTCAGTTTACCCTATAAAGGATGTGAAGGACGTGAAACTCGTTATTTTGGACAATTGTTTTGGAAGATTTTGTGTATTATTATAATGGTAGTTCTTATTAAACTTAGTTTTCTTTCTGTTAAATTTTTACTAATTTTTTTAAAAATATTTTACATGCTGTAGGTTCCACTTCACTATGTTTGTCGTCACCATTCGGCTAGGAGTCCAACTTCCTCTTCCTAGCATAAGTCCCGGTTATATTATCCTTAGCTTTCTGGAAAGGATCCAAGATTGGGGAAGTCAGGTTTTAATACGCAGCGGCTTCCATCTGACCTCTGCAACCTTTTTAGGAGAACCTTCTCGACCGTCCGACAAACGATGCTCTACTTATAACAATTTACACTTCATCCCGCATTAAGTCCAGGTACAGAGGGTCGGGACTTTAACCCTAATTAGATTATGGCTAAAGCTGCACTATATCAATATGCCTTTTTCCGATAAGCAATCAAACTAAAGTAAATTAATTTATTACAGAAAAGAGTAACTGCTATAAAGCTTGTATATTATGTATCTTGTATTGTATTGTACATATTTATGCATAATTTTTTCGTCTTGTATGCATGTGCTCTTTGTCGCACCACCTACTTAAAGTTTTTTCTGTTAGGTTAGCTAATTGACTGGTAGAGAACGCCAAACGGCATTAAGTCCGCCTTTTGTACATTTTTGTTTAGTGCAATAAAGTTTTAAATAAATAAATAAATAAAGCCGCAGTATAGAATTTGAACCTGTGAACATCACGAAAAACCCTTAACAACTCGACCGTTAGAGCACCAATGTTCTATTTATAACAATACATTCCACCTCGCATTAAGTCCAGGTACAGAGGGTGAGGACTTTAATTTTATCTTCCCGTCAAATTTTGTGTACTAAACAAATTACCGTCTTATGAAACTCGCAGTGAACACGCATTTGGTATTTCAAATTTAACATCCCCATGCCCTATTATTGCTCCAACCCCCATGCCTTCTTATTAAGTTCTATTTGCTACAAATTATGAATAATGAGTAAGGTCTTTATAATATCTTGTCTATGAGCAATGAAAAAATCAATTCATCAAATCCGTAAAAGGCGACTAGGCGCTAGGCTTATAAACTTGGGATTCTTCTTTTAGGCGATGAGCAGCAACCTTTCACTATGTATTTGAATCTCAATTCTGTCATCAAGCGTCACACACATAAACGTCATTCATACACGTCATAAAAAGTGAACTGGGGGCCAATCGCGGTAAAAACGTTTTAACCAAAACAAAACTACAACCAAATACGTTACGTTATGCATATTTCGTATCGCGCTATTTGTCGAATGGAAACGGTTTAGCTTTGGTTTGGAAGATACGTTCATGGAACGTTCGATTAAAGTTTGACATTTGGTTTGACTGAAAAAATGGCATCGCGCTATTTTTTGACAGCGGTTTTATCCTAAACAAAACCATGTTTTTTTTATTGACATTTGCACGTCACGTCATTGACATATTATCGTAAGAAATAGTGCTGCCAACATCGCTATTTCTATAAGTCTCACGTTCGTCTTTTCTGCGGAAACGTTGGTGTAACGTCAACGATTCAACTGCTAGCGCGATACCATTTTTGGTAACGTAAAAAATAAAACTAAACCGAAGCTAAACTAAAACCAAAAACGTTACGCTAAACGGTTAAACCTTTGTAAAATACCGCGATTGCCCCCCTGATGGACTTTAAATTGAAGACGCCGAAGACTGGACGAAGAGGAGAGAGAAAAGACAAAAAGCGGATCCTTTGTATTATGTAGAATACAAAATCATTTTCATTTTTATCAATGTCATGTTCTGAATGAATAATAATTCCTGAGCATTTAAATTTTTCCTCGTCAAAGTTCTTGGGAAGGTATACCTCCGTTACATCACAAAGTTAGTTTCTTTGCATAGTCTACGTGTTACATAGTACCTATTATCTGATAAAATTAGCCTAGATAAATCATCCTGCGTTACTTTTATAAACGTTTGCATGGATACTATCCATTTTTATATCCCATATTATTTGTTCTAAGTATTTTAGGCTTGAATTCATTAAAGGTACGTAGAGATCTAGGTCAATTAATCATATCCTTAAAGATAATACGAGGCTATATTAACGACATTCAGCTCTATAACTTAATTAATCGTCTACCTGTACCAAATCGACGATTACTGCAGCGGGCAAGTCAGCCGCAACGTTTGTTTGCACTTCCGACCACGCGTACAATATCGCATGCGCAATCCCCTCTCTGTCGCATGCTCACGAGCCTTAATGCATTCTTAAATCATCATCTTGATTGTGATATTTATGTGGATGGAATACGATTACAAGAAAATTTTTGTTATTTTGTGAGAAAGGTGAATGTTCTTCAACTTGTTTGTTTCTGTAAGTAACTTCTTTGTTTCTTCCCATATTATGCTTGTTGTCCTTTTAATTTGAAATGAAGGCTGTCAAGATTTAATTTTGTTATATAAGAATTCCTTGCCAAATACTTTAAGAGGTGTACTTACTGCCTTTGTATTATTGGCGTAAATAAATGAATAAATGAATCGTGAAATGGCAACAATGCGTTAAATACTAAAAGCTAAAAAGATTCTATCTCAGACCGTAATAATCTTCGTAAAAGTAAATTTAAAAAAATAAAAGTCATTCTATCATCCATCTGTCAGAAAAGTTCAATGAATGTGTAACTTTGTGTGCATTATTTTTTGTTGCTTCGCAATTTGTCGCATTTTCTCTTAATTCACACGATTTTACTTTTGTTTTAGTTCACAAATACATTTCCTTATAACCTTTGGCAAGAAAATTTCTATGAGATTGTGGAGTGATATTTTATTTATACTGCGCTGCGGGCGAGCTGAGCTGAGATAGCTCGGCGACACACTTGAATTAATGATTTGAATCACAATGAAAGCGCATTTAAAATAGCTCGAAGTAGCTGAAGTGTGAATAATATCGTTTGATTACGGTGTTAGTGCGTTGTTTTTCGTGTAGAGATGGCGGATGGTGGTACGTTTGTGGCTAAACCGGCGCGAGGGTGGCTCCATCCAGACTCTGTTCTTGCCAGCGATGGAATCACTTACGCAGTTAGGGTATGTCTATTTCTTCATCTACAATTTGTTTAAATATTATGTGAATACACGACAGGAAATAGTATGTTTCTGATGCAGCTGCATTCCAACAATAGTTACAAGAGCTTGTATTGTTGGATCACATTACAGTTGATAATTAAGAATGTATGTAATCCTTGCCAGTTCCTTACTTTTATGTGAATTAACAATAATAAATATTCATGTATTATTGTTATTTAATAAGTGCAAGGATTGTATGAATTGACAAAAAAACCATTGGCAATGATCTGCCCTCCCTGGAAAAGTTGAAATCTAAAACCAAATCACTTATTCATGAAAGCATTTCATACATATTTTTCTTACCAAATTGTCATTAGTTTTATGAGTTAATGATTATTATTATATAATTAGTGAGCTAAATATTATGTTCTTGAAACTCTACAGTACATTGGATGCATGGAGGTATTGACTTCAATGAAGAAACTGGACTTTGAAACCCGATCACAAGTAGCAAAGTAAGTAAATACATTACATACATACATATAATCACGTCCATATCCCTTGCGGGGTAGACAGAGCCGACAGTCTTAAATGGACTGTTTGGCTTAATGATAGAATTGAGATTCAAATAGTGACAGGTTGCTAGTCTCTCGCCTAAAAAAAGAATTCCAAATTTATAGGCCTATCCCTTAGTCGCCTTTTACAACATCCATGGGAAAGAGATGGAGTGGTCCTATTCTTTCTTTTGTAATGGTGCTGGAAACCACACGTAAATACATTAAATTTCATGAATTATACTTCCTTCTGAACAATTGGTACATAGGTTCATACCAAGGTGTAATTTATGTTTATTTAATTTCTTAATATTGTGACTTTTTCATCATAATGGCTGTCGCCATTATGATGAAAAAATCACAGTATTTCCAAAATATAGATTGTTTGATATCTAGATATTTCATAATAAATTCTTAGTTCTTTTAATGTTTATTATTTATTTCTGTTTCAATGTTTTTTTAGAAGGCCTAAACGCTAATAATTTTGTTTGCTATAGGCAATAAACATAATAATAATAAAACAAAACATATATCTGAGGAAATACTTCACAAGGTTAGGCCATGTGACTAAGAACTTAAAAAGGTATTGTCCAGCAAGATGACTCATAAGCTGAGTTGATCAATGTTACACAAACATAATCGAGATGCACATAAGATACCTACCATTGTATCCAGTTTGATATCTTATTGTGTAAAACAAATACAAAGAATTGCATGCAAAATTTGGTATATAATTTCAACAATCTATATTTGATCGAAGATCTTCTTAAAGGTATATAAGTCATTTTAATTTTCAGAGAATGTATAGCTCGGGTCTGTGCGGCGGCCGGCCTCCGATCAGCCGACAAAAAACGGCGGGTCTGTCAAGCGGCCGCCCGGGCACTAGCGACGCGACCACGAATGGCGCACTCCGGAGAAAATGTGGCTCTGACAGTCTCCTCCCGGGCCATAACCCTGGCTGCCCTGGAAGGCGGTGACACAGTCGCTCGTCACGAAATGCCTAGAGTCTCATTCGCGTCAGGTGGCGATGCGGACTCTTTAGACTTTGTGGCGTATGTAGCCAAGTCCGCACCACCTACGGAATGGAGAGCATGTTATGTATTGGAATGTGGAGGACGGTTGGCGCAAGACGTAATAGCCACTATTGGACAGGCCTTCGAATTGAGATTCAAAGAGTTCTTGACGAAACCTTCTCTGTAAGTATATTGTGTTAGTAATTAAAAAAAAACTTGAAAGAAAGTGGACCTAACGCCAAGGCAAAGACTACACTGTATGCACCTAACCCAAAGCTTCTATACAAATAAGGGCCATCAACCAAATTGCCCATTTGTTAGATATTGTTCCAGGCGCATTAAAATCAACAAAAAATTTTTTAATCGGCAGGTTAAACGTGAACGGTTCCCGCGGAGCATGCGCAGAGTCCGCTTCGGCGCTGGAGGACCGCGAGTACTACAACGACCTCCCCGACAAGATGCCGCCCGAGCCCGCGGCCGCCTCACACCGGCACCCCCCACCACCGCCACTGGCGTCGCTTGCTAATATCTCTTCGTGAGTATGAATTCTATATTGTCTTTGTCAAGCCCGGGTATTGCCGCGTATGGAGACCAACAAGAACTAAATCCGAGCACAAACACAGTCAACGTCTCTGAGCGATCATGGGCGCACCACGCTTCGTGAGAAACGGAATCTCCTTAATACCTAAAGAAGGTGGACATAGACGATTTTGTAATATGTACACATAATAACACATTTAATAAGACTTTTTCGTATTTACAGTTGCGAGGAGAGCGTCCGACACTACGTGAATCAAACGCCGCCGCCGCGCACGCCGCCCACCGCGTTACTGCCGAACCATCATACAGACATCTTCGATATGCGTTAGTACATCAATATTCCTACTGGCTCTAATGCCAGTTATATCCTCACCTTTCTGGAGACGACCCCGGGATATGCCTTTTTGACCATGGTGCTGGATTGGGTGGAGTTGCTTCAGGTTTTTACATGAAGCGACTCCCGTCTGACCTCGGTAAATTATACAGCAGAATCTAATTTATATTTAATCACATTCAGTGGCCTAAATGTGCAAATTATTTCACGACGTTTTCTCTCACCGTAAGAGCATAGGTTACCACTTTAATGAATATAACTCAGATAGGAGTTATTAGTACGACGTCAGTATATCAGATTTTTTATTTTATTGAGTTATTATTCATAAAATATATAGGTAAATTAAAAAAAACAATAAAATATCACCACCTTAAGCCTCATCTCGCTCACCACTCCAGGCAGATTCAAAGTCATACGCACTCAAATTATTATAATTAAAAAAAAACCCCAATGAAAACCGTTCTGGTCCCAGAGCCGTTCACGGCCACGCCGGTGTCGTCGCCGGCGCCGGCCAGCCCGCCGCGCGCCGAGCCGCTGGCCGCGCCCGCGCAGGCCGCGCTGCTGGCCCGGGAGCCCTGGTTCCACGGGCCCATATCTAGGACCACGGCAGAGAAGGTAACAACTCATACATATATTTGAAGTCATAAAAAAGTGTCGTTTGGTTCCCGGCAATAATGGAAAAAAGAATAGGACTACTCATCCCACATCTCTTTCCCACCGATGGGTAAAAGGTGACTAAGGGAAACTTACAAACTTAGGATAGTTAACTCTATTTCTTGACTGAAAAATTCTGTGCTATAAAAATATAACAAACAATGAAACTGATTCAGAGCTAATTGAGTAAATCTGATAATTCCCGATGCAGCTGGTAGTGGAGGACGGGGAGTACCTGATGCACTCGATTACTTGACTGTAAATTTGTGCAATAAAAATATAACAAACAATCAAACTGATTCAAAGCTGATCGAGTAAATCTATAATAAATAATTATAATAATTAAATAGATTTACAATATCTTATATATAAAAATGAATCCCTAAATGTGTTAGTAAGCGCATAACTCAAGAACGCCTGGACCAATTTGGCCAATTCTTCTTTTTTAATATTCGTCGAAGCTCAAGGATGGTTTTTACGGCGAAAAAATACCAAATAATTGCCTGAAAAACCTTAAAAACAGTCCTTTTCTTTATCCCATACAAACGTTTTCTAACTAATACGTACAGTCAATTTGACCTTTATTGCTTATGTATAAAGTTCACTGTTGTCTAATAGATAGGAACAAAAAACTGTCATATTACAAATCTTTTTGACAGAACGAAGTCTGTCGGGTCCGCTAGTTAAATATAATAATAATTAAATAAATAATTCCCGATGCAGCTGGTGGTGGAGGACGGCGAGTTCCTGGTGCGGGAGAGCGCGGCGTGCCCCGGCCAGTTCGTGCTGACGGGCGCTCGGCGCGGCGCGCACAAGCACCTGCTGCTGGTGGACCCCAACGGCGTGGTGAGTCAATGAGGAACTGATAACAAACACTGTTCCGAGGTCAGACGGGAGTCGCTTCGTGTCATTCGTACAAACTTGGGATTCTTTTTTAGGCGACGGGCTACCAACCTGCCACTATTTGAATCTCAATTCTATCTTAAAGCCAAAAAACGTGGCCTATCAGTCTTTACAAGACTGATAGGCCACGTTTATTGGCTCTGTCTAGCCCGCAAAGGATATAGACGTGATTATATGTGTTTATGGATTGGCAGAGATAACAGTCCTGAAATGACTGAAAGGCAACATTCAGCTGTACGGTTTTTAATGATAGGATTGAGTTACAAACAGTGATAGGCTACCTAAAAAAAGGAATCCTGAGTTAATTCGCCTTTCCCTTAATTGACTTTTACAATCTGCATGAGAATAGAAGCAGCTGGCACACAGTATGTTTTGTCTGCGCTACCAGGCCAGCATGGAATAACCATTACGCAAGGCGGCATTAAAGGCCATAAAAAACAAGGTCGGTCCAGGTCCGATCGTCCTTGAACACCAACCTTCATAAGGCCCTCCATGATGCAAAGGACCGCAACAGAGGGAGGGAAAACATCGGAGAGAAAGTGATTCTGCGGGGAGTCACGACCCTTAGTAAATGAGGAATATGACGCGAAGAGAGAGAGAAAGGCAACTGCCTATATAGAGCACTAGCTGTGCACGCGACTCCGTCCGCGTGGAATAGTTATTTTGGGCATCATTGAAGCCCTCAAGGATGATGATGAGAATAATTTTCCCTAATTTTCTTCACATTCTCCATTACTTCTTCGCCCCTATTAGTTGCAGCGTGATGTTATATAGCCTAAAGCCTTCCTCGATAAACGGTCTATTCAACTCAAAAAGAATTTTTCAATTCGAACCAGTAGTTCCTGAGATTAGCGCGTTCAAACAAACAAACAAACTCTTCAGCTTTATAATATTAGTATAGATATAACTTGAGATGAGATGCTAGACTTAAACGCTTCATAGCTAGTTATTCTTCATTCCAGGTCCGAACCAAAGACCGTGTGTTCGAGAGCGTGCCGCACCTGATCAAGTACCACTGCAGCAACGAGCTGCCGATCGTGTCGGCCGACTCCGCGCTGCTGCTGCGCAAGCCCGTGCCGCGGCCGAGCGCCTCCTGAGCGGCCGGGGCGGAGGCCTACACCTCGCGAGTAACGGCACGTGAGATACCAATATACATGCAATTAAGTAAACTTTGAATTGGTCTCCTCTATTTAGAAAGAATTTGTTGCGTGTTTCACCCGCCTGAGACAGTCTGAGAAGGCACAATCCTCACAAGTAAAACTAATACCTTCGAAAATTGTGAAAGAATTAATTTATGAGCTACGCTATGACAGTCCCTTCAAAGAAAATCATTAATATTTGCATTACTTCTTGATGCATTTATACAAATTAATTAGTGGGCATGTTAAAACATTGTATTTTCAGTTTTTAGTATGACTATGTATGACGAATTCATACAAATTAAACTCAACACAGATCTTTTTATAAATAGGCTGTAGTCCCTTCCCTAAGAATTGAAATAAACTTAACGTTTGTTACGTATTAATACAAATTGTAGATCAATTTATTTGAACACTTTAAATATACTTTGCACAAAAAGTCACACTTTGTAATTATTACGCACTTTGTAATTATGTATGGTAAAAGTAAAGAAGCTAGAAACGATGAAAAAATAAATGTATTTATGAATAATATTGATCGGTTGACGTATTAACCTTTTAACCGCGCGAGTCGCATATATGCGACAAATATTGCCGTGCGTACCGCCCGTGTCGTATTTCTGCGACAGAGAATATCCATGATTTTTTCGTTCTATTATCGTCCTATTAACTTCGTGGTATAACTAAAACTATTATTGAATAGAGCTATTTATTACAACAATTACTTAAAATTATGTTTCATAGCTCTAAGCATTGAAAAAACTTAAACAAAAATAAGTAATTGGCAGCTCGGACTTTTCTTCGGTGTCTATCGCGCGTGTCGCATAAATATGACCATAGGGATGGGATACAATGCAATGCGCATTTTAAAAACAAAATAACAAACAGTTAAATAATCAGGTATAATGCATCATTCAGCATGAAATAAACAGTGTCATACGAAATAAAGTTAAATTTAACATATTGTCTTGTGTTACTATTTTTTTCCCTTATTATTCATAAGAAAAGTATCCCTCAGAATCTTTGTATAACAAACTTTTTGACTTTTTTTTATCGATACAACGATTACTCCTCCTTATTTATTGTAGGTATTATTTTATCGATTTGTAGCGGCGCGCTAGGGGCACGACAATTGATATTTAGCCAAGCGCTTAAAAGGTTAATATATTTTCTTTGTATTAAATGGTAGTTATGTTTTAATGAAATAATTCAGTCTGAATCTATAATCAATTGAATGAAATGAACTTCCAAAGAAAATGAATCGCACACACACACATTGGTAAGTGCGATTTTTGTGATTATTGTGCAAGTTTTATTTATGAAACTTTCTATCTACCAATAAAATAATTTTTACGTGTCAGGTACTATAAAGTGATGAAATGAAGCATACAAATTCCTTTGTTTTCGGTTATAAGTTAAAAAATTAACATTTTGTGACTCGTCTAGGTCAATTTGAACAGGTCAGACGTGTGGTTTTACATTTAAGTAACGTATCAGGTTTAAAGATGCCCAATGTAATTAGACAACTTTGAAAAATTCGCATTGATTTAACTACTATTAGATTTTACCTAGCGACTGAATTTTAATTGTGTGATATCCTACTAAGAGTTTTTGAATAATTTATTAGGTACATACATATTACAAACCTACCAATAAATATTTCACGACTATTCCCACATATTTTAATGTAGAACTGTGATGTAGAAGCACAAGCACGTTATATATAAATACCGAATATGCTAAGGCTTTCAAATATGTATTTCATTACTCGGGTAAGACGTTCGATAATTTTAGGTTTTTATGCAAATGAGCAATTTTACACCTTGTTAGTAAATATAACGCACACATGTATAAAAATTACAAGAAATTAATAAACAATTCGTGAATTCAAAATCATTTCCAACCCACTTTTGTCGTCCAAAAATGTCGACGCAATAATAATATATATTTTATGAACATGATTTTTTATATAGGCAAAAGGTCAGGTCAGGAGTACCCGAAACGCCGGAAAACATCCGGGCTTGCATAAAGAGAGTTATGAATGTGGATGAGGCGAAAGAAGTATGCAGAGATCGTGACAAGTGGAAAGATGTAGTCTTTGCCTTCCCTTCCAGGAAAAAGGCGTGATTTTATATATGTACTTATGTATTTTTACATTAAATGTGCCTATCGGATTCGGAGTCCTTAACTGACGAAATATACCGGTATATGTTACGTAAAAGTATTCTGTTATAAATATGCATTTATTAATTCTTATTGAAAAAATATACATTCCTGTTACAATGGAAATGATAAATAACAATGTAACAAGTAATTACGATATAACCGAAAAACGTGTATTTCTACTTATTCTGTCCGATCTTGTGTCTTTCTGCTTTTACGCTTATCACATTGCCCTAAACTATTTTTCGAGTTCTTTTGATTTGGCTTTTTTTAAGGCGAAATCAAATTTATTTACCAAAAGACACTAGATCCCAAAGTAAAGTATATATTATGTAAAAAATAATAATAGCCATTTAATCTGAATTGCTTTTACAATGGACACTAGTTTGTTTTTACAGCATGCCTCGCCATTCAGAGTGCATTGTGACATAGGCTTCCCCTAATTTTTTCCACTGGATCCTGTCTCGTGTCACTCTTCTCCAGAGATCGCATCGATCTGGGGTACAATTTGGATACCGAGAACAATTTGGGTGTTAAAAGAGTCTCCCTGCCTTACTCCTTTCTCAACTTAATTTTTTTTCCCATGGTTTGTATTTTTAATGTATTCTTAATTCACTATTTGAATAGATATTCTTCATGATATTGATGTAGATAGCAGGGATCTTCTGTTCTTCTAGGCTCTCCCAAATAGAATTATGCCTTACTTGCAAAGTATTAACAAACTTTGTGGTATATTACAGGCGCCCGCTTCTAGTTTTGCTACATCTAATAGCTACTTTGTACTAATATGCAGTGAATTTATTCTGATTCAAAGACATTTTTTACATCCGGAAAATTGATAATTTTAGTGGATTTTATGAGGTGAATAGTCTGATGGTAAATATATATAACTACGCTCTTTAAATGTGTATAGAAATGTGAAGACTGTAGACGATGGACGGATTAGAAATAATAAATGTTGTCTGTAATAACGATGCTGTGCAATGTAAAAGCCAAATTGATTCACGTTTTATTTTTATACCTAATGTAAAATACCTATTTTGCTAAACCGCCTGTTTAATGATGATCCCATTCCAGGTTTCAAGATTTTTATTATTGCTCTCTTTCGTAATATTTAACGAAAAGTATAATGATGATTATACAACGGAATAACTTATAGGTGCTATAAAGGCTTACTTAAATATTTTAATGCAAATGTAGATATAAGGAAATAAAATTGTGTGTACATAGAAACTATCACAATGATGTTAATTATATAATATGTAATATCCCAATTTATTTTTAAGACTGTTTAGGCTCTATTCCTTCTAAATCTGTATTATAAGTGGCGAAATTATCGAATATTTTAATACTTATTGTTACTTTGTACTGTGTCATTTGTAATGCTTTAATTTTATCGATTATGTATAAATTATATTTACCTCTTTTCATTATTTTCATGTAAAGTATTAAATTAAACCGAAGGAATTTCATAATGATAGATAAGGAAGGTATTACATATACATTGTATTACTTTAGTTATTGTTAGGCATTGTTGTGGTAAAACATCAATCCAAAATTTTGTAACAAGTTACGAAGCGAAAGACAAGGGATTTCCAGATTTCTCTATAAATAAATAAAAATATACATACATGCGTATATTTTTTTTTTCATTTTCTACGTCGCATCTACCTCATTTGGACGGTTGTGCAAATTTTTATTTATAGCTTTTTATTGGCATATAGAAATATTTAATTGATATTTTAATTCCGTGCTTAATTAAATATTTAATTTTTATATAATTATAACACCCCTGATGATCCCAGTAGTCTTTCTAGTGGAACAAGTTGAATTTATAGTTTCATTATTAAAAATATGTTTCTAGGGGTGTCTATTCTAGTACGATGTAAAAAGTGGTCGAGTGGAGACCACGTACCGGAAACAGCGTAGAACGCCCCCGCAAGATAGACCGATGATCTGGTGAAGTCCGCAGGGTTGGATGCAGGTCGCCGATCACCTAGCTCCTTTCAAGATAAATGCCCGTTCTTCTAATTACTCAGAGCACAAAAGTACGACACAATACAATAGGCTATTTGACTGTAATAAAAATATACATTTCTTTTATGTCATCAGTCTTAATATTATTTTTTTGGAGCGATTTGTAATAACGCGAGATAAAAATATTGCATTATTTTAACAAAATCCGTCTCAGAAAATTTGGTATTTTTATGCAGCTGTCACGTGACTAAAAACGAACGTTATTGGCTATTTCTATTATGACGTCAATTATCCATAAACAGACTGTGGATCGTACCGTTCCTTAGTGTTCGCTATTAGTTTTCAAGATTTTATAAGTGTTTGATCGCTCAGGATTACTCAGATAACATAGGTATTCAATAATGGAAACCAATTCCGAGAAAGCTGACAGTCGAAACCTACCAAAAGTGGACGCAATAATGGTTGAGGTCTTCTTCAAAGACAATCCAGATTTCTATGCTGCCGAACTGAGGAATGTGAAAACATCAATGTAAGTATATCTTGGTAACAACTGATCTTAGATCATGATCTGAAACCACGTCTTGCGAATATTCAAATCCATCGGCATAGAAAAAAACAGTTTCGTAGGAGATTTTATTGTTGTATTAGTGCATTGAGGCACTGCACAACATTTATAGGAACTCATTTTAATTATTTTCACACATATGACGTGGCACAAGTTAAATAAAACAAGAGGAAATCATAACTTTTCGAAACACCAACAAGCTTTGTATGATATTTACAAGAAATTTACGTCACTGCATGCCATGGCCGCCATATTGCTAAAAGTCGCGTTTTGGCGGCATATTTGAATATTGCATTTTCTTTTTCGATTTTTTAATAAAATAGCTGTACTAAAGGCAGAAAAGTATTTTTGTAGGGCTCCTTATAAACAGATAAATCCCCTAAGAAAGTTTTTAGAACTTTGTCAAATAGCCTATTACGGCAAAATATAATTTTATTTCTGTGAAACTCCCTTGTTTTCCGCCAGCACAAAGTTGAAATGATCTTGATATAGTTTATACAATATGTTATCAACTTCATGTATATTATTATATTATATAAGTGTATTAAAATGAAAATATTAATGTGATTTTATAATAAAATATTTTGATCGATTCTGTTTCTCATTCTCAAAAATTATTTCTCATAATTTATGTAAAATCAGGTTGTTAAATAAAATAAATATTCGTACCTTACTTTCTTTATTAAAAATTTAATATTACAGTATAAACAGTAAGGTCAATACATGGCAGTGATGTCATAAGTTATACTTAAAATTATCTGCATTCGCTATACAAATCCAAACAATCCTTCCTCTTTGCCAACCAGACACACTCTTGACACTCTAGAAAGCAATATAACCAACATTGAAATCTCACTAAACAGGTTCCACAAAACACAAACGTTACACGATTCTCGTGGTCCAAAATTATGCAAAATGTCTTTACATTTTCATATTACAACTTAATTCAAGAACTTATATTTGATTTTAACATTATTATTGGTCCGAAAAGTATAAGATTTGTGTTGCAAACCTGCTACAAAACATCAATAAATCTTCAAGATAAATAACAAACAATAGTGTCAAGAGAGAGTCGCCTTCGTCTGCCAAACATGAGCTTACTTCAACGCCTAATCCAACTAATTACACCAATCCAAGAAACATTTTTCTATAATGACTAATTTATTTTACATTATCAGACGAAAGAACACATTCAATTTAGATAACAGATTATTCAAATGTCAAATCCCAAACAAAATTTAGGCACAGTAATGAGACGAGGCCACATATTTGCAACGGCTATCAGATCATTTCAGCCCGAAAATAACTTCAATAGAAGTCTTATTGTTGATGGAATGCATTCCGATATTTACCAGACATCGTAACAAATGTGTAGCCTTAGAAAAACGTTTCATACAATTTCTATCAGTAATTTGCCTACACGAGTATAACATTCTTTGGGACAATGCAGCACTGTTCACCAGACTCTGCTAAAACGCAGAGTCTCAATCCGTGCGTCCTTACTCTACTATTTACTAGGAAACTACTTAGTGAAACTAAAGGCGTCACAGAAAAAAATAAATAAATATGACTCTATACAAAAATAACACATTTATATCATGGTGAACACCTGGGCGCGGTTCTAAAGCCACCGCCGCCTTCGCTACACTACTGTTGTACAGGCATAGTGAATGCCGGCGCTGAATTACATCTTAATCGCGTACAAAATCGGCTTAATATTCAACAATTGACTTCAATTTTATCAATATCTCAACAATTACAAAAGTGATCGAGGAGCAAGTGTATATAGATTATAATGGCTATTGTAAAAATACTCACATTACAAAATTACATTTCATCATCAAAATATTTCGTCAGACAATTTAATATTACGCGTCGTATTAAAAATAGATCGCGATCTCGTAACTCTTACGGTTAAACTTGGTCAACGACTCTAAAACCTCCGAAACTCTAAAAAAGCCGAACTAGCTAGCGTCTAATACTGCAACGGAAACGCGAAGTGCCAATGAAAACCTACGAATAAATTAAACTATTCTTACACACGACGGCCACCGCCCGGTCACGACTCGACGAATCGAACGCAATAAACACCTCGCTCTCACCTGAAAATATACACTCTGTCACGCAACAAATGGAGGCGGTCGCTCAGTCGGGCGTGGCGGGCGGCGGCAGCGGCGCCAGCGGCGGCGGCGCGGGCCGGTGCAGCGTGAAGCTGTCGTACACGTGCGCCAGCTCGTCCACGTGGTGCTCCTCCAGGCACAGGAAGCCGGCCAGCGCGGGCGCGGCGCGGCGCGCGCACGCCAGGCAGTGCACCACGTGCCGGCGCTCGTGCTCGCGCACCAGCAGCGCGTGCCACACCTCGCGCTCGCACACGCCGCAGTAGTGCGACGCCTCGCCCTTGGCGCGCCCGTGGAAGCGCACGGCCAGCCCGCGCGCGCGCACGGCCGCCAGCGTGCCGGCCGCCGCGCGCAGCGTCTGCAGCAGGCACGTGCGCATGGCGCGGTGCAGCCGCGGGTCCGACACGCGGATGTTGCGCGCCAGGTTCCACGTCAGGTGCACCATCGGCACGATCGACTTGAAGTTCTGCACCTTGTTCCACTCGTAGCGCTCGAGCGCGAGCGAGTACTGGCGGGCGGTGAGCGGCCCGACGTTCCACGCGATGTTGTTGCACCAGCCGGTGGCCTGCACCCAGTGCACGCAGCCCGCGTTCACCCACACGAGGTCGCCGGGCCGCTGCGTGAAGCGGTACACGGGCACGCCGTGCGCGCGCAGCTCCTCGGGGTCCGGCCACCACGAGCCGTGCAGGTACGACAGCCCGTGTCGCTCGCACAGCTCGCGCACGCCGCCCCAGTACGCGTCGGGCACGCCGAACCACTCGCAGTCCCCGGGCCCGATGTTGATGTTGATCGAGCAGAAGTTGTTGTTCTCCTGGTGGCCGGGCGTGCGGCTGCCGGGCACCTTCATGTATAGCTGCACCGTGTTCATGCCGAGGATGACGTGGCCGACGTGGGACAGCATGTTGGCGGCGGAGGCGACCCGCGCGAAGGCGGGCAGCTTCTGAAGCTCGGTGAGCTGCGGGCGCCACTTGCGCTCGTCGGAGAGGTCGACGTTGGTGCCGAAGCGCAGCATGCGCGCGCCGCGGCGCCGCTTGGCGGGCCCGGAGCCCGACTCGCGGCCGTCGGAGTCGGACAGCGCGCCGGCCGCCAGCGGCGCCGCGCCGCGCTCGCGCTCCTCGCGCAGCGACTCGTGGAAGGAGCCGGCCTGGTACTGCGCGTACTTGCGCACGGTGGTGTGCGAGCGGTGCGAGGCGCACGCCCACACGCGCCGCCGCCCCGTGGGGTCCCAGTTCTCGTCGGCCGACTGCATCAGCTGCGTGCGCACCTCCACCGCGTGGTCGGGCCACGCCTCCACGAGGGTCTTCGTCGAGAACAGCCCGAGGTCGAGCTTCAGCGCGGCGGTAAGTCCACGGACGACCGCGATAGGATGCTTCAGACAGAAATCTTGTAGTTGTGGCGAGAAGGCGTCGCGTTTGGATTCTACGTAAACGAAGGGCGCCGGCGGAGCCAGTTGCTCGGCGGATAAACGTGGCGGGGGCACAGGAGGAGGCTCAGGGGGTCCGCAACCGTCGCCTAGCACTGACCATGACGTGGGTGCACCGGCATTTTCCCTAGAAGAGACGAGGAAAATAAATTTAGTTAACTATTTCTTTTTAGTGATATAACAAATTCGTATTTCCAAGAATCAAGAAATAACCATCTTTACTGAATACCTATATACGGCACGCCACTTACTTGCAAGCGTCGAGGATCTGCTTGGAGCTCATGCCGATGTTGAAGGTGACGGGTTTGAGCGGGTCCGTCTTGAGCGGTTCCAGCTTGACGACGGGCTGGCGGCCCCCCAGCACGGCCTCGCTGCCGGCCGCAGTGGACGCATTCTCTGCACGAACAACAGATACCATCAATATAAGGCTACCTGATTTGTAAGGATAAAAAGATGAATAAACGGAATTAGATGAACGTTGCATGATTTTCGCAAATTTTATACTTGGACAATGATAAGTCTCATATAAAAACCACTAGACGAAGTTTGTTTTCTTATTTTCATGTAAATACTGAAGCTTAGTTTGGACAGAGCAGCCTCACACAAGGGATTGGTAAATTATGGTAAAAATAACATGAACCAGACTCTGTTTGAGTTATGGTTGATTTAGTAAAAACCAGTGTGATCTTTTGAACCACCTTTTTATGAAGTTTTTAAGATTGTGGAGATTAAGAAATATATTTTGGACTTTTCTACTCATTCTTTATTTTTTTTGGTAATTCATCGATATTTCTCACATAATAAGAGAATTGATTGTATGATTAGTACTGCAAGGCATCTCATTAACTTTGATTTCTTGTTATATTATGTTTGTAAGTGCAGCAGAAACAAAGGATATATGCGACATTAAAATTCATAGCGCCTCATAGTGACGACGTTGGCCGACCTCGGGGTTTCACTTTGCATACAGAGGTGTGTTTCCGGCATCATTTGCCAGGGCGAAAATATTATATTTATTGTTCGATGCAAATATCAATTATTTGAAACAATGAAGTTTTACGGTGTGGAATAACATCGTGAGGAAATCTGCACATTTAGGTAACGGATGTGTTATCCAGTATAGGTTTAGGTTTCCCTGCAATGGTTGCGGAGATGGGAGCCGCTTCGCGTAAAAACCTGACTCAACCAATGCAGGACCCATGGTCAAGGGAATACTCAGGACTCCGCTCCAAAGTGGTGAAAATATTACCGGGATTATACCCAGGTAGAATAAGAATGAAAATAAGGAGTAATAAAATATCTTTTTTGCACACTGATTGCAAAAACAAAACAGATATTGTGGAAAATTGTCGGTCCTGAGTCCATTTCTCCATGACTCAAGACGATTGTCAAAGATGTGACGACCTCTGTTGCAAACTGGTCAACACGCCGAACACGACACTGTTCGATTACCAACTTGAGTGATTTGCAATTGTTTGTTTCTATGTTTGATAGCTAACAGATTTGTATTCAAAAGCACTAAAAGAGGTAAATATAACAAATAATTTGTTCTTACTGTAAGATTTTCTCATTTTCATTTTATTTCTTAATTTAAAGGTGACACTACTCATACCAGTCAGGTTGACTGACGTACAGTTATGTCGACTACTGTGGGGACTGAGGTCACCTATAATTAAGTAGAAGGAGGTCCAAAGATATTATTATTTCCTATCTTTTAATAGAAAAATAAACTTCATTTGTTCACACATTGTTCATCATAGCAAAACTATACTAAATGATGATGAACAGTTACATCTATATATCCGTTGTATACATAGAAAATAATAAAATAAAAAAAATCAGTTTCTACTCTGTAAAAAACTGATACTATACTCACCGGCCACTGGTTCCTTCTTGATATCGGGTTGCGAGTCCGAAAACCTTTTCAGTAAATCTTCGGCCAGTGACTCCGCACTGTCACCGCCGGTCGCGTTGCTTTCGCTTTTAGTAACCTGCGAAATTAGAAAAATAATTATTAGTTGTTGTTTCTAGAGCGAGATAGTGCCTATGAACCTGCCGCTAGGAGGGAGGGGGACAGAGAATATGAGAAATACAAACCGCACGCGCTCTCGCGGCTTGCGCCAGCCGGTACTGCGACAAGAGTTGCTGCATAATTACCTGTGGACAAATCAAAATGTTACTTTAAAAAAAGAACGTTTGTGGCAACATGTATACAGATACATATATAAAGTTATAGAGATACTTTTGTGTGAATTAAAATTCATCGCTTCTATTGCACCTATAGAAGAAGAGATGAAAATTTTCGTTTTACAAAATTTAAAGAAGTATCAGGGTTTAATCATAATGCGTTCTTCTTCGTTGGAGTTGGTGGCGAAATAACACACATAATCCGTTAAAGTAGTATTTTGGGGATCTAGTTATTTTTAGCTTTACTGATGCAAAATAGGTACTTGTTGCGGCGGCGACAGATTGTGCGCATTCCGCTGCAAATGTTGCAACGTTTGCAGTTGGTGCGGCGTGAGCGGCGGCGGGGAATCTCTCGCGCCGGGGTACGGCGGGGGCGCCGCCTTGGGTGCCCGGGACGACATCTCAGCAGAGATCGGGAGGTTCCACGCCTCCTCGATAGATGGCAGTTGGCGGCGTCTGCGAATCAATAAGTATTCCTTTGGTATTTATATAATTAATTTTGATTGCAAATTAAGTATTTTTGTCATTAACTAGGTACTGCTTAATGTTGATGTATTTAGTAGACTTTTGCATGTATAGCGAAAGTCTACGAAGTCTCGGTGCCATGACAAAACTTTTGGTCAGATTTTAATATTTTATATAATTTTGGTGGCTAAAACCCGCGGTCAAACAATATATAGCCTTTGTTTATTTATCAAATTTCGGGAAACAGTAGTATACAACATACATGAAACACGAATAAGTAATGGGCTCTTAACACATTAAAAAGCTCTTTGTGCTTTGATTGAAAAATTAAAACATGCTAATTCTGCACATGTCATGAATACTCACTTGCCAGTAACCGAGGGCATCGGCGCGTGCGCCAAGTTCGCCCTTAGAAAAGCCAGTCTTTGTCTCAACGAGGCGTTATTGGCGGTCGCTGCGCTTCCGCCGTTGGTATAGCACGCAAAGGCATCCCTGGGCATCTGACAGCTCTCATACAAACTCCCAAGATTCGTCCAGGCTGCGGAATGGCCCTTGTCTAGTTGCACAGCGCAAATATAGGCTTGTAAGGCGTCCATGGGCTGATTCTGCTGTTGGTAAAGGACCCTGGAAAAAAACACATTTGTAAGCAAGTGTTTAAGTAGTCATTCCTATAAAAATATTGCATTTTAGTGTGGCCTTGGCCTACTTGTAGTAGCCTAGTACTTAGTACTTGGCCGACCAAGTGCGAGTCGGACTCGCGCAACAAGTGTTCCGTACCATCATCACTTTTAAGTCACTTAAATATACTTTTGACCAAACGAAGCCTGCTCCACAAACTAGTAAATACATAAATATGTATTTCCCATCATTGCAAACCACCTGCATAGTGAAACATTAAAACTTCATAAAAACTGGAACCGTTTTGTTTTCCTTTTTATTGAAAAATGCGAGGTGGTAATTGCTCGTGTCTAGCATGCCAGTGTCCCGCAGGCAAGAAATAACGTGCAGCTAACTGAAAGTGTGCGTGACGAACCGTAATCTAGGAGAATCTAGTGTGACACGCGCCTTGGAGGTGGTGACAGATTGCAGTCAATCAATATAGGTCTAGCCTGCGACTTTGCTCACATAAGGATTTATTATGAAAAAATGCAATGATGATTAAATAATGGAATGCAGCTGTGTAATTTCGTTATTAATTCATTTAGAGTGATATTAATAATATAGGAAATAATTCAAAAACGTTTTCAAGCGATGATTCTATTATACTTAAAAAAAACTATATTCGGCAAGCTAAACATTCGAGAATAACTCAA
Organism: Amyelois transitella; assembly: GCF_032362555.1. Classification (NCBI taxonomy): domain Eukaryota; kingdom Metazoa; phylum Arthropoda; class Insecta; order Lepidoptera; family Pyralidae; genus Amyelois; species Amyelois transitella. Next base: position 4,031,815 of record NC_083506.1, on the reverse strand, counting down.
TGGCTGGTATTGTATGATGAAAGTACAAACGTAAATTCAGTAAACAAGTGTGTGAAATGAAGAAGACAATAGCGAAACACACGACAAAACAGAATTCCGTAGTTCAACGCGTAATCAATTATCGCGACCCTAATTAATGTGGTAAAGAACTCAATAAAAAGGAAGTGGAATTTACTTTTTGTTTTCCTATCGCAATAACAAACACTATTGCAACCCAACGGAGGCAAGTGCATAATGAATTACATTTTTAAATTAATTGCATTGTTATTGTAGAAAGTTGGTATTTTATACATACATAAAATCACGCCTCTTTCCCGGAGGGGTAGGCAGAGACTACCTCTTTCCACTTGCCACGATCTCTGCATACTTCTTTCGCTTCGTCCACATTCATAACTCTCTTCATACAAGCTCGGCGGTTTCGGGTACTTTTGACCTGACCCTTTTATCGCTGTATATTACCCACTTTATCTGTCGATCTAGTGTCGTGGATACAAGCACGCTTTCTCGGCCTGGCGCAGCTAACGCGGTCGCGGTTGTGGCGTGTCACTAAACAGTGCAGAAACATGCAAGTGGATACTTGAGGGATTTGGGCTTTGCATTCAGTTATGCTCTCTAGGAAACGATTATTAAGTTGCATTACAGGCAACTAACTAGATGCAACTAACAAGCATTTACAATTAACATTAGCTTATACGTGTGGTCAATATTTCAGATCAATCAGTAAAAAACTAGGTAAAAAATAAAAGTATTCGATTATACGATCACAGACCACAGGCTATCATTTGTAAATTACATAGTGATCATCTACTACCATCTTGGGCTACCTAGTGAACCTTGTGTTCGACTCTAAGTTCGAAAGACTCGTCAAGATAGGCAGTGTGTTGACATAGCAGTACTCTTGCTACTAAATACAGCCTTAAATTCATTCATGCTCGAATCCTTATCGCAATTATCTTGTCCGGTTGCTTGTCAGGCCAATAATGTAATGCGGCCCTTGCAAAATCGTAATTTATGACCTGTCGTCAACATCCATAAAGGTGTCAACGACCAGTGACCACTTAAACATAATAATATGTAAATGACTTCTTGCAATATTAATAAAGAGCTGGCAAGATGCAGACTACACTGTTCATGTAGCTTGGCAAAGAGTTAATGGTTAGTAAAAAACCCGGAGTCATGTCAAAGTGCCGAGCGAATAGGCATAAGTATAATGTTTAACAGATTTTGTAGAATATCTTAAAAATTTGAAGATTCTTTTTGTTTGGAGCAACATCTGAACGATAGTTTTATTGTCAAGTAATGAACTGCAACTGTAATAATGTAAATTGTAGTTTAACGCCAGGCATAAGTAACCTAACTTATCAATCAGATCAATAAAACTATGAATCTCACCCTATCGAGCACCATGTATCTGCATTGCCTTCAGATTTTTCAACTGAATTCCTATAAACGATGAACGCGTCATGGACCTTGCCCTGGGCGGCGTAGCATCTCCCCAGAAGGTAGAGCCCCGCGCCCGAGTCTGGCTCCGCGGCCACCGCGCGCTGCAGGCACCAGATAGCAGCGCGTGCTCGTGCGCCGGTCTCGCCGAGGGAAATGCAGCGGTGGTACAGCCAACCTATAATTATTTTTGTTTTTATTTATATTAGAAAACCTCTTAGTAAAACCTGTCCGAAAAATATAACACGTAAATTGTTGTAGATAGAATATCAAATATCAAAAGGTTATCCAATCTCAAGATATATATGCATCCCATAAAAGTTATCATCACGTTTAGTTATACAAAAAAATCGAAGCCAGAAATACGAGAATACGACTATACATTTTAAGCGACTATAAGTTTTTGAATCTTATGTCCCAATTATCTGTACTTTTTACTGTGTATGTCTTTATTGGTGTTTAAAAAAAGAAAAAGTTTTTAAATTGTAGAACGTCGTTGAAAAAGCAGATTAGAATTGAAACCCTGTTTTCGAACTTAGTAGGTATACAACCTACTAAGTTGCCTTATATCAGTGGGTGCGTTAACCCTCTGCCCTTCGACTAAACGCCTGAAGGTTAGCACTGCTATGTATTATAATATTTTACCGAAACGATTTGTAAATTAGTTACTTAGTGAGTTTAGTTATTCTAATCTCGAAGCAAATTAATGCATATTTGCATTCGGTAATCACCAGTAAACCTGTTCCATTGCACGAGTAGATTTGTTATAAAATTTATTCACGTGTCAGGATTTTGATAGTATCTATAATAAAAAAATAATAAGCAAGAACGTCCTTACCTAATTGTCTGCAAACATCTGCTTTCAAGGACGCTGATAGCTGTGGCTCCTTCAGCAATCTTTCATATGCGTCTCTTGCCGATTTGCGAAGTCCTCTCGCTTCAAGTAGGTGAGCCGCGTGGAAGCTCAGCTCCAAACGGGTGAAGGTAGCATCTTGATGTGGCGCGAGTTTGGCTCTCCTGAAGTGGATCGCAGCGGAGCCCCAGTGCCGCCGCGCTTTGAACATCAGCGCCAGCCGGAGGTGAGCATCCGCCGCCCGTGAAAACCCTGGAGACACGTATAGTGCCATCTGCAACGCCTTTGTCGCCCTGACACCAAAAAATCATAAAAAACATCCGTCGCGTTATAAAACTAACGACGGCATTTCTTGTAACGAATTCCAGAAAACAATGGCACACAATAAAGCTACTCATTTGCATCATAAAAGCAGTGTTAATAAAGGCGACGTTATTGCCTAGAAAACAATGACAAATTGAAAGATTGCACTTGACTCTCTTACAAAGAATGCAAGAGTTATAAATTAATATTGAACGTACACAAGTAAATAAATAGTGTTTTGTTGACGGCATAAAAATGTGAAACAACAGAGACCCTACATACAATGAACATCATATTTCACTGCTTTTTTGTGTAAAGACTATAGAAATATTTTAGCGGACGCATCTTAACAACAATGCAGAGCCGAAATGTTTTTGTGAGATCAGAGAACCTATCCATCCCAAATTCTAAACCGGTCCGCTTTTAATGCTTTTATACAGCTCAACAGATTGCATTACGCCTCCACCGTAGTTCAATGGCAGAGGTGGATTCGTCTTTATTATAGCGTCAATCCAAAAAGCGTAGAAAGTAAAAAATAACAACCATTTAAGTAAATTTTGGAGACTCGTCAAAAAGAACTCGATCGTGAGGAGAATTGGAATTAATGAAGAATGCAGCGGAGGCGTCAAGGTGCGTGAGTTTACGAAAGACAGAATTAAGGCGTCCATAATATCAGTAAGGTTATAGAGGGGCGCATCACCGAAGCGTAACGTCACCGATGCGCCCGGGGTCGATGACCGTCTGAGGCTCGTTCGTGCAATCGATCGGACGATGCAATGCAACAACGTCTAGACAGCGATCGCGGTCCGAATCAGACGCCTATACTGCCTTTATTTAGATGACCTCGGCTGACATTTGCGAGCCGAAACAAAGGAGCGAGACAGGTGGCGTTCGATGTAACCCCGGTACCGAAGACTAAAATTAAATAACGATTACACGCACACATGGACGGGTTGCGGCAAGCCGAAGAGAGCTTTCACCCGGCTCGTGGCCCGCGGCATTGCTCGACATACATAATACTACATCCGACATAACTCCTTATTCATTGTTGGAACGAGCTATGATTGCCGGCTGGCACGCAATATTCAAAAGTATCATCAGCTTGTTGCTCGCACTGCCTCGCACCCTCGCCACTTCCCCGTTCCTCCGCCGGATACTCGAGGAAACTCAAATAATATTGGTCGAATTAGATTGGTGTGGCAACCGTACCAATATCATAATAATGAAGTGGCTACCAATTATATAAATATGTACTTACTGTACAATGTACTTATTTCCTTTTAAATTGGATGTTTTTCACGATACAGTACCTACAGATAAAGATAAGAGTTATAAATCGATTCAACGAGCAAATAACTTGCATCACAATTTTCAATGAAAGCCAGTGTTTGTGTGCACATAAGTACTTCACGAGTTACAATATTGATAAGGTGCTTCATGCCCATCCACACACACGCACGGAACGCACGATAAGGCAGTACATAACCGATTCGAACGCTGATAATGATTTTCAAGCTACATATTTCACATACGAAATAACCAGCTGCAAGATATATAAACGTGTTGTTAATCTAATTAAGAAATTAGGTCTGTTTTAAGACTTATAAAATAACAATAGGTAGTGAGATAAATAGTAACAGCTCTTTGGTGCTACTAGGTAGTAGCGGTTACAATATACCTAAACGAGATTATACTATATCAGGTAAACGCTGAAGGTCGAAATTATCTCTTGGTAGTAAACTTGATCAAACATAAAAGTATGTAGGTACCTGCATAAAAATAAATGTGAGCATAATCCATGGCAGGCAATAGCGGATCGATATTCCGGCAGCTACCTGCGACGTAACCATAGCATTATCAGGCAGGTAAGGAAATTATGTATACGATTCAATACACCATTATATTTATATATATGGAATTTCTTTCAACTTGTAGCTATTCAAACCAGTACCGTGAAATAATCAATTTTAAATCGCTGAATGAGTGAACATCTGGTTGAACAGCATGCGATGAAACATTGTTTACAATGTGCATTTCGTTTTGTGCTTACTCAAGATATAAAAAATAATTCACCTACGCAATTTCTAAATTAAAACATGGACGTGGTAACAGCAGACCAATTATTTTCAGTTAGTACAAAGATCAAATATACAGAATAAAACATGAATGTTGACTTCGATTTGAAGCCATAAAGTAGTTTGTTTACTAACAGAGCCATACTATCGTGACTCGTGACCGGTTAAATAAGAATAAACTCGAAGCTTTTTATCATAAAGATAAAAGCATCGCCAATAAACAGACATTATAGAAGATCGAACTCGAGCAATAAAGAGTAAGTTTAAAAGCAATGACGACGGCAATAAACCTTGCATTTATTGTGGAAACTGAGGAAGTGTTGGCATGGAATGTGGCCAGCGATTCAGCTGTTGGTGCGCGGATTCCGCGGGTGACACGGGCCGAGGGGGGCGAGGGCACTAGCATGGTAGCTTGCTCTGACCTACTTTTGCACTCGCCGCGACTCAAGGACGGATTGACTTGCTATTTATAGAGTTCATTCGTCGTCATAGCATCGCACTCACTTTACATAACTGAAGTAAGCAGTCGGCGGTCGCGAGGTGGACGTTTACTGCACGTGATAACGCTGGCGCATGCCCGCGCTCTACTTTCCCACGGAGGCGCCGTTCAAGGGGAATTCATGCTGAGCTGTAATAATAATCCATTTCCCTATAAACAGGGGCTCCTTGACCGTGAGACTAGGGCATGTTGTGTCATTTCAAATAAGTCTTGAATTTAAAGTACCTATGTAGGTACTACTAGTATTGTTTTGTCACGACTTGCATTTTATCATGGCGGAACGTTTTAAACGTGCCTCGTAATGTAATGGATGCATTGAACACTAAGTTGCAATTCACTTTGCTATATTGCATCACGACCTTGGTGCCAAGGCAACCGACTGCATAAAGTGCACTTGCGCGAACCACATGAATAAATTAGATACACACAATCTATTCTGTACTTTAAATTAAACAACTTCAAAAAAGTCCAAATTTGTTTGAATATGAACTATGTATGTGGTTTTGTGAAAGATTTCTCAAAAAGTCATCAAATAAAAATAAAAAAAAAGTTCCTACAGATTTTTCAACGAATCGAGGTAGATGACAAAATATTATAGGTGATAATATATTATAATGACCCATAAGACGATCATAGATTATTCAAGAGTCATTCAAAAGAGTTTCCTTAAATTCAACGGCAGTCTCTAGGCAATAGAGACTTCAATATTTGTACCGCTATTCTCGGAAACACATTTTGGAGATGGGACGGCCATACTTTTGAGGTCGTTAACATTTCCAAGTGCGTCGACGACGTAATAGTTGTGTTGTTGTGAATACATTATTCATAAATTATGTAAGTAGTAATACACAGTAATTGATAAAAAAAAAAGCTACGTAGGTACCTTGGTATCTAAGTAATACAAATTACGCAATATGTATAATATTGTGTTATTTGGTAATATCGAAGCAAATAATATCAATTTGAGCTGTGCCATACTGGTTGATAATGAATGAGGGCCCGTTTATCGCTCGCGTCATTCTAGTTGACCCAGTTTCGGCCTATTCGGTACCACTTATAAGCAAATATCCTACACGAAATGATCTCATGCATGAGCGATATTTCTGATATGTGCCGGTATTTTCAGTATCGCCATACGTATGTATTACCTAGTATCCAAAAACTATCAATTTTCTTAAAAACGTAGGTAGTTTCACATATACATATCCATATTTTAATATCTACATACTAAAGGTATTAAATCGTTAAATCGAGTACTTACACAATAAGCCTAGTAAAAGTCGGGTATGTAATTAATTGGTGAAGCAGCGGAAACAATGATTGACATTTTCCTTTAACAATCTCATTAAGACTGTGCGGCCAAGCAAAATGCCTTCACAAGAAAAACAAAAAGAACAAAAGACACGTTCTTGGTTTTCTTCCAAAGAAAACAAAGCAGTAATCCCCGAAAACGAACTCGTACGAAACATGTTACATAAATTATTTTACACGGCGAACTTTAAAACTCTGTTCAATTAAACAAAATTCTAATAATTCAGTGAAAGATTTGTTTTGTTATTATGGATTATGTAATAAGAGTCAATCGATTAAATATACCAAGCAATTATGACATGATCATTACCTTTTGACGCCATTGGGAAAATTTTACCTGAACATTAGTGAACTAATTAAACCTTTACCTCAAAACTTAAGATTATTCCCAGTAGTCCGCCCGTAACACTGTCCCCCGGGGTAACAACTGTGAATTTTCTTTTCAATTTGACAACTGGCAAATTTTCCCACCTGTTCCCATCCACTTATACTAACCTAACATAAGAGAACAATATTTTTATATGTATAGAACATTTTAATGCTAACTTCGATGCGAGATATGAAGAGATAATAAAGGGCTATGTTTCACGCCGCGTGATGCAATTATGCATGCGATGTGCGCATGTGTGCGTAGACCTTGCTTACGGTACTATTGAGACCTAGGTCATCCGTTGTACACGATCGTATTTCATCCACAGGAAAGATATAAATAATAATAAATATGAAATAGAATCCTTGATGGAATCGATATATCTATCAAGCATCACAAGAACTAAGTAAGGATAATAAAATTCAATTTAATTACCAACAATAAAATATATACATACGTAAGTATACTTGTCTTTGCAAAGAAGACAGTGAAAACATCTTTAAATCAGACATTTTTCGCCTTTGGCACGACAATAGACTGTACAAGTTGTAAATTGACTGAACAAAGGACACGACTTGACAAAAAGGTCAATTTAAATGTGCTAGCAAATGCAGCTGCTGCAGGATGCAGAAACAAATTGAAGTTTATCATAAATAAATAGGCTCTTTTAAATTATGTAAGTAATATATCTATTATTTTGTACAAAACAAAAAAAATGTGTTTACTTGTGCCCTAAGCTGCACGAGAAGTAAGAGTATGCGGAAATGAACGGCCGATGTCAGATGCAGTTGCAATACTGCAACACAAGCACTATATGACACCGATAAAAACGCAGCGCTCCGCAATATTATGCGGACTCCATTATTGAACAGGTTCGCCTTGAATACTGCGGTACATGAAACATATTTTATAGTCATTGTATAACAGATGGATGACAGACAGGAAGCATACGTCGAATACGGAATACGCGTTAATGACAAATTCGTACTTGAACTACATTTATTTCTCAAATCTACTTTGTAAATTAATGAAATTGCGTGTTTTTCATTTAAATATTTAGATTCAAAACTTCCATTCGAAGGCACGTATAAAACATGCAGGACGCAGTTCCCCTAACACAAAGTGAACAGAACATTCTGCGCTATTATTACATTACAATCGGCGGAGTGCCCTTGATAACAACCCCATACGATTGAAGCACACAAGTGTAGTAACAAGTCCAATACTTATTTACATGCAGCCGAATTAAAAACTATGCCCCATCCCTTACATTAGAGAATGGAAGGGTTGAACCCTTCGTGAACGCAATTTTTAAGCTACGTAGTCATGTCGACGTCACAGATTGTTCGTCGAACAATAGCTAGGGCACTAGCACATACTTGCGAGACTTCACACGCACATCGTGCATTCGGGCCCTTTGTGCGGCGGCGGAAGCGCGGGGGGAACAGACCTAACGCTCAATACTGACGTAACAGCATCTCGCAAGCCAAAGCCCTTTCTATTGCTTTGCATTACTCCCTTTTTGCGGTCACCCGCCGCTTTCTAATGTCCATTGTACGCAAGAACTGGTCGGCTACAAGTAACTTCGGACAGACATCCGTGAGAACAGCTTGACTGCTCGCTCGCTAATTGCATATGCCTGTGAACACAATGAACTGTGAATGATACTATAGGTACTTGTTATTTATATGTGCCTCGTGTGTGACAAATATACTGGGAACAGCGGGCAGAATTTAGAGTAACACGATTTTGCAGAAATTAGTTTTATTTTAGTACTGACATATCTTGCGTAACGTACAACTGTTGATATTAACGTGTATAATTATCTTATACACATTGGTGTGTGTTAGCAACGTTGAAGACATAATTACCCGAATGTTGAAGACGAGTGACGTATATCTATGGCAATTTGCAAATGTTATTTGGTATCATCACTCACTAACAAAATGAAGTGTGAATTACAAGCACACATTTGTAATTTATTTTGTTGGAATACCTTTTCAACAGAATACGTGACGATGAAACTATATACAGATGTCTAAATTATAAGTAATCATTGCAAAATTCACAGTATTTTCCTCAAATGAAAAGTCATTTTTTTCATTTAAATTTAACAATCTGTGTTATTTAGATGCTCTTTCAGTACATAAAATAAAGACGTTAAAAAAAAATATTTACTTGTTAATTTATCATTGACAACAATTTCATCCAACGTTACTATAATAGCTCTGTTGGTACCAACTTACACACGCTTTTATCTACGAAATTGTGATAAGCTATCAATACTCGTAATCGCTGAACCGACTGGGTGCTATTTCGTATAGTATAAAATAAACATCTAAATAGGGAGCGTGGAACTTCCGAAACAAGAAGCAGGCTTACTTATCACCCAGGCCCACCTAGATATAGTATGACATGGCCGTAATAGGTAACAATAGTCGGTAACGAGTAACAAAAGCAAATGGTTACTCATACGTCGGCCTTGCAGAAGTGACGTCGCGCCGCGCCCGGCCGCCGTGACGCGACGTGACGTACAGCTTTTTTCGCGGAAATTCCACCGCGGCCATCGCTCTGGGATTTCTTGCGAGGCTTATCACCGCGAATTAGACAATTTTCGACTAGCCTTTATCATTCCATTAGGTCAAAATCGACATTTCGCAATTGCATCGTGCAGGTCAACACTTGCTCGTTTTTCGGACTTGGAATTCATTGATTATAAATAAATCGAATAAAAACTGATAAAAATTAAATATTCCATTGCTGCAACTAAACTTTCCCCAGTTTCATGTTTCATTGTCTTCGTCAATTTGATCGCTGGTAGGTATAAGTTTTCACTTACGTTCAATGTGAACAAATATTATAATTCAGCGATACTGATCTCTACCGACACATCTGAAAACGAAACCACTAGGACTACCTTTTGTTTTCAGATTTTTCGGTGTGTTTGTACTAACAAAAACTAGGTCATGCCGCTTGACACAGTTTATGCCCTGCGTGGGTGGCTGCCCTACAGAAGTGGGCGGGACACTTACGTAACCCAAATAAAACCAAAGGGTACTTTGCTTGCAACAGAGGTTTCGCAACTACGCCCTACGACTCAATAGGAGTTCATAACGTTTCAGACTAATTCAAACGAATAATGTTTGTTTTAGGTTAACATTCGGCTATCCGAGCGAGTGTTGACGAGGTCATTGACAGGACGGAGGCGGGCACGGATGCAGCGAATGCACTGAGCGAGTTCCGGTGCACTACGCGGCAGGTATAAATAGCGTTCCGTTAGTGTCGACGACCGCTCATCGTCCCCACAACACTAGCCCTTAACTTTTAATCCCTGACCTATTTAATACAGTAGAAAATTAACTAGGTACAAGATGCGACTGCCTTAACAAAATTGAAAAGCTAACCCCTCAGTTAGAACTCATAACGCTCCAACCAAACCATTACAACGGAGCGCTCCTAAACGAGACGAGGGCGAAGATGGCGGTGCGGGTGGAAGGGAGTAGAGCACCAATATTGCATACGCCCTTTACAGACAACTCGATAGAAGTTTGGTGTGGCTCAATGCGCGCGCGGGCCCCCGACGAGACGGCGCGCAACTCGGGACGGTTCTATCCTATGCGTGAAGGGCTCGTGCGTACGTGACGCAGCGCACGGCACGAGGTACGGGACGGTGGGCCCCGCCCGCACATCTTCCACGGTTTTGCTTAGATGCACTGTTCGGGCGACTAGGGTCGGAGACCCGAGTCCTTTACTGCGCAATTACAGAATCTTCCTGTCGCAGCCTAATTTGCATCAACGAGATTAAATACGAATACCGCTATGCTTGATAGCCATGAAACTTCACATAATAGAGGTATACTGTAGGTTTGCGAGTCTCGTAGTTGATTTCCGGTTATACACCGCTATTTTTCGCTGTTGCTATGAACCGGTCGCTGAGCAGCAAATAGTTTTTTTTTTTTTATGTTAGGTACTCATTGTGAATGACGTATTATTTCACACTATAGTGCAAATGAAAAGTAATTATACTGTGGACGTACAATATACAAACTATGTTACTTCTCATGTCGAGGCAAACGAACACAATAAATCAATAAAAAAAATCATAACACCGATTATATCGCGAAATACTAATACGCTAACGAAGTCGTGCAAAAGTGAGGTCAATGTCATTGCCAATCAGTCGATGCACATACAAGCGAGTTTTTTTAATTGTTTATGTACTCGCATATCAGCAGGTAATAAATGGATAAATATAAAGTGAGCACGCGCCGTCTGCCCGCATAAATAAACCGGTCGTCATAAAACTTGTCACTCCGGGCCAGGAGTGAAGCCGCAGCCCGGTTTTGCAATACACATGTCACTGGATAATGAACTCATTCCGTTGGCTGAATAGCGATAAACATCCCAGAGAAATCTTTGCATAAGCTAGAAGACAGTGTAGTACCGGAACCCAGCCTCCGGTATTGGTGAAATTAAGTTACCGAATGCAATTACTGTCGTACAAACTGGCAAGATTGTCGGGAAATTTTATAGCTTTCTATGTTCAGACCGAGTTTTACTGGGGACAGTAAAATTAATTGCCATTTCCACAAAGCTTGCTGAACATGTGCAGTTAAATACTGTCATCCCAATTGTATTTAATGAATGACTTATCCTTAATTTGTTGGAAATTTTTAGGTATTAATGACTGCGTATTAAGCAAATAAAATCCAGACGCATGAAAAGGAAGACGAATTTCAGGAATAATTCGGAGACTAGGAATATTAAATGTTACATCAATTAGACAATTTTTAATTTATAGATGAACAAAGGAAGCTAGTAGAAGAAGCAGCTGATGTAATGACAGGTGTGGTAACAGCCGGCATACACCTGCTTCGGGCACGTGCCTCACAAGCTGCTCTAACAATTACTTGCATGGCATTCATTACCACATACCCATCGATATTCAACGACTTGACATTACCTAGGCGTGGATATAATACCAGCAGCTGACTTGAAAATGTCGGGCTAATTGTGTTAAATAAAAGTAAAACAATCCGTAAAGAAATTATTGTAGAAGCCGACAAGATAGTAGGTAATAGGTTAGTATATTTCCAACACGAATGGAATATGATAAAGTAAATTGTATGGATAAATTCTGTTTGTAGGTTGTTTGTAGGAATTATTCCAATTTGACCGAGAAATCTGGAGCTTTATTCTCAAGTATTCTTGAGGTCTTCGAATAAATGAATCCTAATATAGAATATGAATAAATGTTTTCGCTAACACAAATATTATCAAAATTGGATTTGTGATTTCCCAAACAGCAAAATCTTTAAATGATAATTGTTTAGCATGACGCCAATATTTTTCGGGATTGCCCATTTTTTTGTTTTCATGGAAACGCTATTTCCGGTAAAGATAGACAAAAAGAACTAGAAGAGTATACGGATACTAATGAACAAGTTTTACGAAACGGGCCAAGCAAGTCTAGTTACTAAGAGGGCTTCAGCGACGAATACCGTTACTGGAAGCGGTTTGCAGTGCTGTGTAGATAATACGGAGACCGGTCCTCGACCGATAGCCAATACTATAAGCCGTGATAACCATAATCAATGTTCCGATGACGCACATCAAGATAAGACAAAGAGATAACTGCGCTGGTTGAATACTTTAGATTTATATTAAACTTAATGCTGATCTCTTCTACCTTTTTTTAATATTGCCAGATTTCAAACAATGTGTGTGATTTGTAAAAATTAAGTAGGTAGGTAGGTACCTACATATATTATCATTCTGAACGCATCACTAGATTATCATATTATTTATACAGTAAACCGAAGTTTCTCTGAATACAGGACTTCTGTCGTGTCTTGTATATGCATGTCACTGTCATTTAATAGTTTCGAAGAAGCAAGCTTCAGTTGTGCGTAGGAATTTTTCTTCACTTGGACTTCAACTCTTGCATAACTTCAGTACTTCCAGTCGTAACAGTTTGTTACGATTGGGAGTTTCTGACAACCTAGGTGGATTTTCCAGATTTTAGAATAGATCTACTTACTATGTAATTAATGTTTCCGGTCTTAGGCTTCAAATAAATTCGTCACACTACGCTCGTCATGAATGACGTGCAGGAAAAATGCGCGAAATCAACAATGAAGACAGAGTTGAATGAGTCAACGGATTTTCTGTAATGATTCGTACGTAACCATTAATATGACTATGATGACTAAGTCATCAAGTTACACTTCTTGTGACGATGATGAAGAGTTGTGAGTAAGCCCGAATAAATGTCTGTAACCCAAATCTGGAATCCCTAATTCGAGATTTGGGTTACTTTCTATTGGAAAGGGCCAATAATAATAAAACTTGTGTTGTCTTGCAGGAAAGATGATTCTACTCAATTGAAAGACCAGGTCAAACGTGATATTCTATTAGTCAATTGTTTACATCCGCGTATGTAAGTAATGCACCGTTAAGCCGGTGCATTTCGAACCGGCGAAAGTACGTGCCTTGTTTTATAACAAAGAGTCTATGCAATAGGTAAGTACCGCGCTGCATGTAAGTACTAAACATAGGTAAGTTGGTACGCCAAAGGGAGAGGCGAGGCAGTATGGCATCGCGTGCAGCTTATGGCCACACTCCACCGACCTACATTTTATGCGGCGACGAGCTCATTATTTACTAGGCATAACCGAGCACGCACCGTCCACCCTCGCGAGTTCGAGACCACCCTTGTCGCTCTTCTTATTAAAATGTAGCTTTAATTTGCATCTGCCCGTTGGGTGCGATGAATGGGGAGGATGACGTCGGACGGCTACCTGCAAAAATTCTGCAAAAAAGCAAACCATGCACACTAACAAAACGTAACCATTCGACGGGACCAACTTCGGAGCCGTCGACATAGGTGTCTACATTTTGGAAACAAAACACATTAGAAAGAGTCGCGTGCGGACGCGATAGAGGGATATGAGCGGCAGGTTGTGAGAGTGAGAGGGCCGACGTAAACAAAACACGACCGGGAGCTTCGACCGCACTCACCATTTCGGAGATCCTTAGATCCGGGGTGGGCAAAAGAAGACGCAGCTGCCCACGTAGTGAAGAGCGGGCACGTTGTCAGCGAGAACAGCACAAACACTCAGTCACACAGGGTGGTACGGAGCACGCACACAGCACATACGAACACGACACGTCCCGTCCTACACTACGTTCGCGGCTCGCGCCGATGCAGTTTACGTCACCGCATCCCGCTCCCGACTGGCAGCGCGGCGTGCGAGCGAGCGACGACCTCGCGCTGCAGCGTGCACCGTCCCGCACCCCGCAGCCGCGCCCTGCGCCCCCCTCCCGCGAGCCCTATTACTGCCTCACCCCGCGTGCTCGTCCTACGTCCGGTGAATCACGAATGTCGACACGACAATTTACGAAACGCTTCGGCCGATGCGCGATAGGATGCCGAATGGAATCCGAACCTGTGTTAGTTCCACGTTAGTAGTCACAGTATTTACGTCCTATCCCAATTGAACCAATGCAAGAGAGAGACAATAGCGAAAAACGAAAAGTTATTTTTGATATCACAATTTTTTTGGTTTTAGGTTTTACTCATATGATAAATGCAATTATTTTATATTACATCTTTTTGGTTGAGTGCAAAAAATTATAGGTATAAGAACCACAGCCTGTATACTGATTTAAGTAGACAGAATAATAAAGGATTTTAGGATGAAAACTTTTTAAATTTTTATTACTAAAATAAAAGTCTTTCGATTTGTTATTAACACATTTTTTCGTTAGCTTTTTTTGGAAATTGACCCCGAGAACTACCGAGTAACATATCTTTTTAATTATTTACTTACTGTTTAAATATTTCTTAAGACTATAAAAACTTGAGATTCTTCTTTTATGCCATTGGGCTAGCAACCTGTCACTAGATATTTGAATCTATTTATTATTAGCTGAACTTTCTTTCTCTCTGTCTTTATCCAACAGACGTAATTATGTTTATTTGTAAACTCTTCATTGCACATAAAAAACAATCATTGAATTTAAAAGAACATGTACAATGGCGGACTTATCCCAATTGGGATTTCTTGCAGTTAACCAAAAATGTTTGTATGTACTGCAATATTGGAAAACATAATCAATGTAGTAAATAAATTGGCGAACTTATTTTTCTGTTATTTTGCAGTAATTATAAAATATTAAAATAAATACACTGCACAATAACACTGGTAATAATAACACTTTTATATCACACCTTTATCTCTTAAGGGGTATAGATTGCCAACAGGCACATCACATCACAGCAATACTAATAAGACACGTTCAGCTGGATGGCTTAGTGATGATAGAATTGAGATTCAGACTAAGTCACAAGTTACAAGCCCATCGCCTCAAAGAAGAATCCCAAGTCTATGGGCCTTTTCACTGATTCACTTTTACAATCTTTATCGGAAGGGAAAAATATTTACCTGGCATCTAAACTAGCATGAAAACTTGCACTAATGAATGTACTTAATCCCTTAGTCTCCCTATAAGATGTAATGGAGTAGTCCTATTAAGTGCCAGAACCAAATGGCTCTCTTTTCTTTGATATTGATATTAATAATTCAATGTTAATCAAAATTAAATATATATGTTCACTCACCATCCAAACGCATTATAGTGATAATAGCAAAGTCCCAAGCCATATAAAAATAATGGATCCTTCCAGTTGTCCGGCTCCAGTGCATAAAACTTTTGATATGCCGACATTGCTGCAACAAAAGGAAAATCTTAGAAAAATTCGAGTGGAAGTGGTCCTATTTTAAAGAGTTGAAGACAATAAGGATCTATCTATGCATCCTTATTTGTTGGGGTTGTTTAACCATTCGACCATGCAAAGAGTGTAACTCTTTGTGATGACAGCTCTACCCTCTGAAATTCCCTATGAAGCTGGCATAGTCGCACCAAGTGTTTTGGCAAAATCTAAATTATTTTGGGCTGCCTGTCTGATACTGCTCTCATTCCTCTCCCAACCATAGCTTTGTGATTACAGGTTGTCAAAGCGATATCTAGTTGACATCATTCTCATCTGATAAATGTAGGAAAAAGGACCTCGTTCCCCAAAGCATAATAATGGTGGAGGCAGTGCATTCTGGTTTGCATACATAAATAAAAAAAGTCTGAATTTATCTACCTTTAGCATAATCTTCTAAGAGCAGATGAAAATGTCCCAGTTTACAGTAAGTTTTGGGATCTATGCAAATATCTCTTCTAGCACCAGGTGAACACGCTCTTTCTTCCTCCTGTTGAATAAAATAACACACTATTACTTAAATTAACTATACATACATAAATATAGTCACGTCTATATCCCTTGGGGGGTAGGCATAGCCAACAGTCTTGAAAAATTTAAAAAGACCACATTCAAATAGTGCCATAAATGATGAAATTGAGATTCAAATAGTGTCAAGTTGCTGATGATGATGCCCAATCGTTAACAAGAAAAATCCCAAGTTTATTTCCTATCCTTAAGTTAAAGGCAACTAAAGGAGAGAAAATAAACTTGGGACGACATAATATTCCTATTCTTAAATGCAGGGGAACCAAACATCGAAATAAACTATTTCTACTACTATTTAGAGGTAGAGCTTGATTGAATAATGCACTGGCAAAGAATTTTAACTATATGAATCTCAATTCTAGCCATATCATCAGCTGAACATGGCCATTATTATCTATGGTATTGTTACTGATTATTTCTTATTTTTTTAAACTGACATTCAATTATATGCCAGTCTGGTTTATTGTATAAATAAATATTTATGGTTCACTAGAGTATTATTTCCATTCCTACAAAAACTTGGGAAATCGGCTTTAGGCCCCAAGACCACACAAGGAACATACATGCCAAATATCTTGACCAAGCAGTTTGGGTTTTGTGTTGATATGTCAGCCAGTCAGTGTGCTTTTATTCTATCTTTGTACCAAATTTCATTAAAATAGGTTCAGTAGTTTAATTGTTACAAATATACAAATCTTTTCTCTTTATTATTAGTTTGGATTAAGATTTGTTAAGGTAATGAATTAAACAATAAACAATCCTGAAATGATTTTGGTAAAAAGAAACCAAAAAATACATTTCTAAAATAAAATATGGTTAATGGCTAAATAAATGAGAATTGCTGATGTATTTTATGGCAGTACAGCAGTCTGTGGCAGCTTTTGCTATGCAGTCACAAAATCTTGCAATAATCTACCGTTGTCTCCAACTAGAAATTGTAAAGCCAATAAGTCATAAAGCAATATTTACTTAATTACCAACTTGAAAATTAGCAGCCATACTGTTGTGTATTAAAGTTTTACAAAAAATTTTATTAAACATATTTGTTTACCTAGTGTATCAGTTTTAATTTTTAAGTTACATTATTGAAGATATAATTAGATTTCTAACATACCATAAATATCATTACATTGTCTAACCCTACACAGGTAGACAGAGCCAACAGTCTTGAAAAGACTGTAACGTCATGTTCTGCTGTATGGCTTAATAATCCATTGTTAAGCCATACAGCAGAACATGGCATTAAGATTCAGACAATTACAGCAATTACAGGTAACTAGCCTATTGCCTAAGAGAATTCCAAGTTTATAAGACTTTCCCTTGGTTAACTAAAAAACAAGTATAAAAATCTTTTTCTCTCTGTTGTTATTAATTATGCCATGTGTTTAGTTATTTTATTCTTATGGATTGTAATTTATTTATAAATTAATTCTTCAACAAACTGGTATCAAGATTTTAAAATTTTAACTACCTTAATAAAAAAAAAACTTTGGTGCAGAATTATACCTTAACTTGGACAAGCATTCCCTCCAAGTATTTGACAGCCTTGAGGACCAGAGCTCTTGTTCGGACATGTTCAGTTCCACGAAGTTTCAGGAATCCAAACTGTCGGCTGAAAATTAAAAAACAATATCTATAGCCAAAGAAAATAGAGGACTTTCTATAGGAACATCAAAATAATACCTTAGACCTTCAAAGAAACTTTTTTGGTCAGGTTTAGTTAATCCTGTTGTTTGAATGATTGCATTATTATTCCAATACATTTGTTTAAATTATTTTTAGGTGACTTATAATAAAAAATTGTCTTAAAAAAACTCATTTGACTTTATTTACCATAAAATTATACATGGATCTACATTCACAGGAATTTCAAAAATTTTACCACAGTAGATGTATGTTTATTAGAACTAAAAATCCAGTGGATTCAGAGATATGTCAGTCACCCTTTCTTTAATCATAAACATAGGTAGGTGATAATAAATGATACTAACTGATAGTTTACTTCAAAACATGAAAACAACCTTGTCTTTAAGGAAAATGTTTGCCCCTACGACGGGCAAGATGTCTTTTAATGAAATTAATTAAGAAACCATGGGTAGAAAATTTGGTACCCAATGGAATCAGCAGTTTCATCACTTCTAATATGTATGTATGATTTTTACAAGTTTAGGTTATTTTATGCACCATTGTCAGATAAAATTTTCACCAATAATGGGAAGCGCTACTGAACTTTGAATAGCGTTTTTCAAAGCTTTTCAACAGTTTAGACCAACCTGTCCAATTCAGAAAGAACTTGCAACTCTTGAGAGGTTAGATGCAACTCTTCTTTTTCGTCCATTTTTGATAACCCGAATCTTTACAACATCACAAATTCGTCAAAGACAAAGCATTATCACCAGGCACAATAAAACCAAATTACAATCTTCAAGATTTGGTTCATTAGAGGGAAAGCAACTTTTTTCCCCTCAGTTTTGTCAAAACGAAATCAAATCAAAGCAAGAGATAGTAGAATAGGGATGTGCGTTTTTACGCGACCAGGTTTCTATACCCAAGTACGTACGTATACCAGTGGTAAAAGTGTTCATTTTATTACAGTATAAATATTAGTTTTTATTAATATATTCAATTATATTTAAATAATAGCTTAGACTAATATATAAGTGTATTTTTTAAATGTATATGCGAACAGCGCAGTCTATCAAAAGCTTGCGTAAACTAGTTACTATTATTTTAATGGCGTGTTATAAAATAAGCTACTCGTAGGGGCGTCTACACTATATGATAAAGATGACACAAGATGTCTTCATCCCATCTTAAAATGAAATTGTGTAAAAGACGCAACTAACACTCGACAAAATTCGATGAAACATCATATTAAAATATCCTTCTTTTTGAAGTCGTAACAAATACTTGCCTGAAAACCGCATTAAAATCGGTTCAGCGAAACGCGAGATAGGCGCGGATAAACTTGCATATATACAGAGCAAAGCAAACTGAGAATCTTTTTTTATGGCGGTTAATCAGCACACCGTTCATATGAACGATTTCCGTTCGTAATTTTTTAACGTTATGAACTAGTACAAGATGATTTAAGTACCAGTATATTAACATCCAGTGGTACCAGTTAAAATGTACTAAACTTACGCCCGAATACTGAAACGTTACTCAAATATTTAACGGCTACTTAAATGTTTGAGTAGCTCTCAAACACAAAATTCGTATTCTCAAACGTAAATTATAAGCATGTGTTAAATTTAAATGACCCCATAATTAAGTTGCGATCAAACGCCACTCAGTGTAAAATTGGTATACTGAAACGCTACTCAAGGGTAGTTAACTGTCAAACGAACTGTCAAATTGATTTGAGCGTCTCTTAGATCTGAGTGAGAGTGGTCGAAAGGTCTCCTAAATCTGTGCTTTTATTTGTAAATTGAAACTTAAACATTTAAAAATGTTTTTATCATCGCTATCGTCTCTTTCTGATCATGAAAGACCTACAGTGAGTCGCCGAAATGTAGAAAAGCTAAATGCATTTGAAAAATACGATGATGTGGAGTTTCGTGCCCGGTTCCGTGTTTCCAAAGAGACAGAAGAACCTATATTACCAAATATTGAAGATGAGCTTTTAGCGCAACCTATAGGGCCAAGTGGCAATCAAAATTTTCTTGTAAGGACAACATTAATCAATACATATTTTTCTAATTAAACATGGTGTTTTTTTATAAAACCTTTATTAAATAGTATAATTTTCTACCTCTTACATCACATTACATTCACTTATTATTCATTATTGGAGACATTACATTCACTTTGGCAATATTCTTTTTAGACCTCTGTTTGAGGTTCTCATAACGAGAGGAGTTGTTGCCAACTTCTGAAGCCGCTTGCAGCAACAGCATTGTACTGCTGGCAAACAGAATCCCAAGCTTCACGCTTCTTTAAAATCATGCTGGCATTCGTTTCCTTATTTTCAATGATATTCTGGTATCTAAAAGCGTACAATAAAGTTAATCATCCAATGATCTTATTTGTAATTGAACGAAACGGCAGTTTGTTTACAGTTAATATTTTATTGTTTATACTCACTTTTTTACCAGTTTCCTTTTGTCTTCCATAATATAAGTAAAGAGTAAATAATAAAAACTTTTCGAAAATAATACCGCGCTCACTCAAGTGTCAGGTATCATGTCATTAGGCTAGAACGTTTCATTCTACGACAATTTGGTCGTAATTATTTACGTTTACTTTCGTGATAATATTTATAATAATACCAGAACATTTAGTAATAATGATTTTAAATCGAACCGAAATTTTATTTTATTTGTGTACCGAATAAAACTTTAATTGTTTTAACTCATTTAAGTAGCATTGTAAATATTCTTCATTCAAAAATGTTGCTTAGAACGAGACATCGTGAATGTTACCATGATGTAAATTATTTGATGGCTGCTTAGCTGAGTATGCCTTGAAATCATTTGAGTAGCCTTTGAGTATACTACTTTAATCTGAGATATGCTTAAATTTAAGAGCCCTTCAACTGAGTATAAGATTTGAGTAACGTTTCAGTATTCGGCCGTTTAGTGATATAAAATGACGACTCCACTAATCAAGTGTTTTTGTTAAATGCAAAACATGGTTCATATTGTTGTTCATAATCTTAGTATTCCTTTCCAATTTAGAAAAACCATGACTCTTTTGATTGGTTCCTTTTTTGTAAGCAAAATAATATTCTATGAATTTTTTTGGACAGGGGTTTTGTGTCAAATAAATTAAGTTACCAATCCATTAGATTTTACAAACAAATTACCATGTTCCTGTACCATGAGATGCGCACATTTAAAAGTGTTGTGTTGTGATGCAAATTGATGCAATGCAAATGTAGCAAGGAATGTTTTGTCAAAGTCATAACGGTGACACATTCACACGCGTCTATGGCACTTTGTTTAGGTTTTGACATTGACATTGTTTTGATTTGGTTTGGTTTGGTTGTGTCATCATGGCGCGCGTTTATTGAATTTATTTCAGAGTGCGCAGTAGGTTGTAGGTAGTGGTTGTTGATTTCTCATACAATAATTTCCTATTAAAATTGATTAAAACCTACAATACACATTATATATTTATTTTTAAACAGTAATACACAAACACCATGAGTTACAGGGATACTGTAAGTACCAACCTATGAAATTATCGTAATTCATTTGTACGTACCAGCTTTGGTAACCTTTCTTTTGAAGGTTTCATCCATCGTTACGTGAAGATCTACTCTTCAGTTTTTAGCTAGAATTTTTTTACATAAGTACTTCATTATAAATAGATTTGAACAGTATCCAGTTCTATTTTTGCTACATTTAGTCATCGTTTCAAGGCCGCTATGGTCAGTTCGTTCAGGTATCATTTTTCAATTTTTTGATGTCAGAATATATTTTGTATAAGAATAATTTAAACGAAATATAAGGTACTTAGCTACCTATGATTGGACTCAGTCTTCCCCTAAGGGATAAAGACACGATGTACCTATGTGTGTACTACCTATAATTTTTTTGTGTATAGTTCGTTTTTGTATATTGCGTATGAACTATTAAAAAATATTAAATCTGTATCATAATAATTGTATACAATTTGGTGTATATTTTCTAAATTGTAACTGTTAAAAAAATTAAATAGCATAGGATTTAAAGCAGCATGTTATCAGATTGATACCTGTTATTGACCGAAAATGACATTGAATAAATTTTAGTTTCCCTTTATTATTAGCTTCCATGAAAAATAGTAATATCTATTGCCAGTATTAATTTGACAATGGAAAATAAAAATAACCAATAATCATACTTAGAGAACAATGATGATATGTATTATATCAAATGTGAATTTCTACATTAAGTTCAATTTTCATCTTTATTGCTGGGGTACCTTTATGTTTATCAGTTAATTGAGAAAGTTATTACTTCATACTTAAATATTTAATATACCTAGTTATGGTACTACAGTAAAACCCGTATTTAATGTATCTATCATGTTATTAAAAATAATCACTTATTTTTGTTTGATAAAAAGATTTTCGATTTTTAGAGAATCATTTAAGCATTAAAGAATGTATGAAAACATGTCTCAAGTTGCAGGGACTGATGCAAAATGGCGTATTAAGAAGCGTGATCATATTAAATGGGTTTTACTGTATTTATTTATTTATCATGCTTTGTAATGCTGATTTGCTAGTATATTTTGGTACTGAACTCAATGTATGGCTTCTGTAACATTACATCTGTTATTGACAGTACTCGCTATATCCGAGATCTCATTCATACTGCGCAGCTAATGAGCAGCGCGTAGGATCCTACTTAAGGACACTAATGGTATTTATCATATGGCTGTGAAATGATACTACAGTGATTGTTTTCACGTACTGTAACAAGGGACATGGGGAATTTGTATTGATATTACCATATTTTTGTTTATTGTGTTTATTGATGAACCAGAGATAACATAGGTTTTAGTTCATGGAAGAAAATCTGAAAAAAATGAAGATGAATTCATAGTCAGGATCCCCACTGTTTTACTTTTTACATACCCTTTATTTATTTAAATAATAATAATGAGTATTTACCACCTTGTTACAGTACAATTATATATTTTCATTCAAATGCTTGTATTAATTACATTGTTTGGTTTTTATTTATTAACCTAATGTTTTCTACAGTATAAATTTTAGTTAGTTTCTGCTCCGCACATTACTAACAAATTTTAATGACAGCTGGACTGCCTGATAGAGTTCATCAGTATCCTCCTGGCATATCTCCTGGTTCATTCATCTTCCTTGCCTGACGTCTATCTTTGACCAGTGAACTGAGTATCCTTGTAAAATCTAGGTCACCCTAAAACCTGTTAACGAGGCTAGTTCGTTCGGGTGCAAGCACCTTACAGTGGAACGTAACACGATTCCCTGTATACAGTCGTCATCTACCTGGCGCGAGGCGACATTTGATAACTTTGCGTGTATGAGTCACGCACAATACGTCACTGTACATATTATTTTTACTCACACATTAATTTTGACTTTATTTGCTGTAGCTGTCTCCTGAATGTTTATAGTTTTATACAATTAACTGACTGTACCTGGGTGACCTAACGGTGTTCGGTGCTCGTCAATAAAAACCTAAAAAGTAGAACTATGACAGAAAAATGAGGAAGGAATAGATAAACTAGTAGTCAGATCCAACAGTCATGAAAAGACTGAAAGGCCCATTTACCTGTTTGGCTTTATAATAGAATTGAGATTCAAATAATGACAGGCTGCTAACCCATCGCCTACTTAATGAATTCGTAGTTGATGGCCTTTCCCTTAATAAATATACTATACTAAAGTGCCGGCAACCACAAAAAATAGGTATATAGTTACTGATAATAAAGATTTAAACTCTTTTCTTACTATAAAGGGATTGATTAAACAACATTCTATAAGTTTTCTTATATAAAAGGATATTAAGCACCCTATATGTAATTAATATTTATTAAAATGTTATTGCATAAGAGTCATTTCTCCTTCAATTCCATTGTCCTTATCACGTGTGGACGTCACAGATAGAAATATCAATATCAATATTTGTTTTAATATAACTATCAGCAGCGTCTCCGAACTCTGATACTAAATTGTACATTCTAATTACTTTCATATAACATTCTTAGCTTGGAAGTCCACATTTTGGTTGTAAATTAGTATGTAATTTACTTTAACTGATGTAAATTTACTTAATAAATAGTGCAATAACTTTTGTTTCAAGAGTTTAAATATTTTTCATAGTTGCTTTCATCAACTCTTCACAATCCACTTACTCCATGTAGTGTTAGATGGTTGATGGTTGATGATGGAATAGTAGTGACTTATTATGGGATAATTGTGTACATGTTTTAATGGGTCAAGTACTAAGTGAATGTTTATCATGCGGTTATGCTATGCAGAGTTTCGGGTCTCACTCGTCGGTCCTCAACTCGCTGTCGTTCCGTTCGAGGCCCTTCGCTGAGGTCTCCTACAGCCCCAGTCCCGACCTCAATGAAGTCTATCCAGGACTCTTTGTTGGAGATGCGTAAGTTATCTTCAAATTATTTAGTTAATTCTGAGAGCTTCTGAGGTGTTGAATGGTTACGTTTTAATGGTAAAATCATGTCCCTCGATTAATGAATGTTGACAAGGCATGCCTTATCTCTCTTATGTCTGAGGTTATCCACAGAGAGTCAAACGATTCATCTAAAAACTTGCTTGACATAGCCAATTCAGAATCGTGGTCATAGGCGTAATATTGACTCTTCTTCAGAGGGGGGCAGCAGGATGTTAGTGACTAGTTTGTTAAACCAACGAGTTTAGTCATAAACGTTGACAAGGCTTAAATCTTATTTTTCCTAGCTTTTGAAAACTTTTAATACTTGGCAGCTTGTTCTAAACATCCGGGTTGAATATTTGATGTTAATCCAATAGGTACGCTATAATATTAAACAACCATAGTCATCCATTCTATACCTAATTGGATAGACTTGTACTTAAACTTATGTCATAGTATAGAAAATTGAACTTTATTGCTAAAGTATAATGTATGATGTAACTCGTCTAGACAGTAACCTTCATAGCTCCAGTATTTAGTCCCACTTACACTGCGTCCCTGCAATTTATTCTTGTTTGTTTCTGCGCAATGTACTTACATAATCTATTCAAACAGAACTACCTACCCAGTGCAAAAAAGAGTTTATTAAACATTTAAATTTTTCATTGTATTTTTTTATTTCCGTTAAGTTCAATTAGGTACTTTTCAGAAAAATAAAAGAATTTTAGCAGTTTTGTTTGAAGATTCAATAGCTATTTTGATTCATCTTAAAAATAAATATATTTAACTGGGTCAAAACATTCCACGATACATTCCACGACATTTAGATTACAAACTGTACGCAAATATAATATTGGGTATAAAAAACTTTAATAAGAAAATTGACCAGAGAAGTCACAGTGAGTCTTTGGCAGTTTCTTTTCTACCCTTCCCACTTTAATGAGATGAGAGAGGTCTCTGGTTTAAAGAGATGATGTAGATTATGTTTTTGTTTTATCGATAAGGAGTATTAAGCTCTCGCTGTATTGAGAACCACACTCTTCTATAAATTTCTAGCGTGGCTGCGAAAGACAAGTCATTCCTCCGTCGCATGGGCATCAAATACGTCCTCAACACGGCCGAAGGCAAACGCTACACTCAAGTGGATACCGACCATTTGTACTACCGCGACTGTCCCGGACTGCGCTACAAGGGCTTCCAAATGATGGACCTCCCCACCACTGATATATCCAAGTACTTCCATATCGCTGCGAATTTCATCGATGAGGGGATATCGAGTGGTGGTAAGTTGTATTGCTGAGTTATATACAAAACCTGTTTTCAGAAAGGGCAGTCTTGTCGATAATAAGCGCGAATTTGCTATTATGCAGTCAGGGTCGCCCAGCGCTTTGCATACATATATTTTACGTATCGTGAAAACGCGTCATCATAGCCTGGAGTTGGTCCCGGTTGCAGAGAACCGAAAAGAGAAGCTGAGGTCCGTGGGGAATTTGGCCGCTCTGGCCGAAACCTATCTGAACATACTTATAGCATTTAAACTTTATATGTGTGACTCAGAAAATCTAAGGACGTTAATAAAACTATCACACGTATTTTACAGGGCGTGTGCTCGTTCACTGTTTAATGGGGGTTTCCCGTTCGGCAACATGCGCCATCGCGTTCCTGATGATCAAGCGCGGGATGACGCTGACGGAAGCGATGGCGCTGGTCCGCTCCCGGCGCGACATCCACCCCAACGAGGGCTTCATCCGCCAGCTCCAACAACTGGACCGCGAGCTGCGATTGTCGCGCCTCCGCTGACCCCACACCCCCCACCAGCCGCCCCTGGGCCTCCCATACGAACTCAGGTACGGCCGGCATCGCGTGCGCAGTTTAGACCGCCAATACACGCACCGATACTAGAAAATATTATCTGATTGATCTCCTAAGCATGAATATGTAATCGCAAAAAAAAATTATTGTGTTAAGTTTAAAAAAATTATATCGTGTTAGGCCAAAAGTTTAAGAAACAACGATTTTTTTCACCACACAATCACAAAAAGATGGATGGATACGAAAAACTATCACTGTACTATTGTCCCATGTGACTTATGAGAGTGTTTTCAGGTTTGTTGAAGGTAATGAATGAAACATTATGATTGGCCATCGGGTTGCGTACACATATTTCTGCGGAATTAATATCTAGGAGCTAGTATATGTGATGCCCATTATATATATACGCAGGCAGGTCTGTGTTATACCTATGTGTAAATATTTACTCAAGTCATTGGCGGTGTTAAACGCAGCAGACCCGTAATACGTATTTTATTAATATTCAAAGGAAACATGTTATTTTTTTAAGCTACAATATCGTCAGATAAAAAGGAATATGTAGTCTTAAACAGAGTATTTTAAGAAGTCATACAAAATTTATTAAAAGGCACAAGAATTACACTTATTTATAATTTAGAACTTTCTTAAAATGCGGGTCGCTAATAACATTTTATCTGTTCATAAATTGTTTATAATAAAAAGAGATTTATCCAAGTAGTTGCTAAAGGCGAATATCTAATCACTTTTTAGCAAATAACTACTTATTATGACTTGATAACTTCGAACTTGTTTTTTTAACTATAATAATTATTAGGTCAAAATTAATTCCAGAATTTGTCTTACACATTTATAATTTAAAGAAACCATTTCTTTTGTTATATACATCAATAGATGGATTTTTCCACACACTGGGTGATTTAAAGTTATGTCAAGTAACATTTTTTTAAAAGCAGTAAATATACTTATTAATCTTCTTAATTAATACCAGTACGTAAATCACGTGTCCCATTTTACATTATTGACAGATGGATCCATTATTTTTGTAAAAATAAATACTTATTATATAAGAATCAAATAAAATATTTGTGAGTAGGTTATGTTATGTACTAAGTCCATATAAAATGTTATAACTTCTAGTTTTTAATGTCTCTTCGACTATAGTACAATTTTCTAGCCTTACCTTAGTGATCGTGTTATGTTTGGTAGCTTTTAAATTTACTTCAAGACTGGTAATTATGGCACTTGAGTGGCTTCTTGATAGGCAGACAATAACCTGGGGAAATTTGAGCACGTAATGTTTTAAAAATTGTATTTTTTGAAAATTATAATCAGAAGTTCTTTACCATCAAGTGGGGAATTTCTAAATTTTATGATCCGTGCTCAACATCAAGTAGCAAGCCATTTTGAAATAAGTGGATTCTGTAGTCTAGGTGTTCAGTTGGTTTGGTAGTAATGTCTGGCTCCTCATGTATGCCATTGCTCCGGTGCGCAGGGTCACGGGGAGTGGGCACATTGTCAGTTCTCGTGGCTGCCAACACTCGAGACATTTGGCTGCACATGTGTGTCAGCTGTGAAGGTCCATTAAAATTGTATCACTTGATGGCTTGACCTAAAAGCCAGATCTACTTTGAGTTCATAAGATTTTATTTTAAAAACTTATTTCTTGTAAATGATCTCGTATTTATGCAATGTAAAACTGTATTTTTTGAGCCAGCTATTGAAAATGTCGCAAGTAAGTTAAAATATTAAACTAGTCTGTTTGTAAGTTCAATACTTAGATTTAATAAGCACCAAAGAAAGCTGTTTGTGATATTGAAATGTTGATGGAATGGCAATTGTTAAAATCATTATAATCTAGTTATTTATTTTTCATTTAACATAATAATCATTAACGAATATTTATTTAAAACCAGTATAAATTTGCATTATAGTAATGTATATGATTTAGTTCTTTATGTTTGGTTACTTTGCTAGGTAAGATAAAATATAATATTAAGTAATTAACAAACTGTTTATGGAATCTACTTAATGATAAAAATGTTAATCAAATCAAATACTATATAAATTATTTTCATAATATTCTTAACAATAAAATGAAATGTGATGCAGGTTCAGATATAAAATATAACACAACACAATAATGTAAGATTAATAAATTATTTTGTTGAATAAAGTTATTTAACGATATTTTTTTAAACCATTCCTGTAGTATTTTCTTTTTTAATACTATTTAAAATAATTTGCTAACTCATTGTGGTAGGTACAAAATAAATTATCTGGTCATTTCTGTGGATGCGGAGAGAGTGGCCAACCTTTATCATCATAACAGGCCAAATCAGAATATTTGGCTAAATTGTCAGGCCAAACCTTAGCCAAAAATGCTAGAGATATTCCCTCACATATAGATATACATTATCAAATTAAAATTGGCCACGCCCAGCTACTTCGCTTAATGATAGAATTGAGATTCAAATAATGACAGGTTGATAGCCCATTGCCTAAAAGAGGAATCCCAAGTATAAAAGCTTATCCATTAGTCGCCTTTCACTACTTCCATTTGAAAGAGATGGAGTGGTCCTATTTTTTTCCTCTATTGGTGCTGGAACCACACTACACGGTATACAAGTAATACACATATTAATATTTCACTATCTGAATCTCCAAATCCATCACAAGTTGAACTTGGGCATTCAGACCTTTCGAGGCTCTGTTTACCTGTAAAAGTAAATTAATATGAAAACAACTAAACCAATTTTGATGCATACTAGATGCAGAGATTAGACTTGAAATGGTAAATTAAAGATAGAATAGATATAACATCATGAGGAAACCTGCACATTCAGGCAACCAAGATTGATCCAACACGGTATAGGTTCTCCTGCAAAGGTTGCGGAGCTCAGACAGGAATTGCTTTGAGTAAATACCTGACTCTCCCAATCCATGGTCAAGGGTGCACCCCGGGCTCCTTAGTGGTGAGGATGCAACCAGGTAAAGCCAGGAAGTAGAAGAAACTACAAATGGTTGGTAACAATAACAACCTAGTTGATCAGCAGCTTAAAATCATCATCTCAGTAACATGAATACCATTGCTAGATAAAGGCCTCCCAAAGGTTTTAATGTTGTATGGTTGGAAGACTTGTGTCCAGGTCTACATTCAGTTGTAGAATTGTAGCTACATAACTTTGTCATAGTACCTACTAGCAAATATACTGAAGAAAACCCATTATGTATATGGTTGCACAACCATTAAGGTTGTGGACACTTTTGATATAAGTTCAATTAATTGGTACCTAATATTACTCTCCAAATCTAATCTACTTAGAATTTCCATAGCTTAAAAAATTAATGCTAATAGTAGGCTTGGTAGTTGGTCAAAATGGGATTACAAGCATCATTCAATTTTAAACAACATACATAACTATTACATAGTTTATTACAACTCAACAATTCTATTACATACTAATATAGTCTACAAATAAGGTCTATTCATTTCATTCTTCTTTGCCCTCTTGTCCCGTGCCCTAGGAAACCACCTGTGTTTCGTTGTTAATGTTAACTCTGACAACTGCTCCCTGGCAATTTCGGGTTTAACATTTCCAAAAACTCGTTGTATTTCTTTCATATCATTCATTTTTAAAATCGAATCATCCTTAATTTCTTCTGGAAGGGGTTTCGAAAATTCGTAAGGGAACTCTTGCTCACGGTGAAGTGCTACTATAGTAGATCCATCATCAGTCATCACTATTTTGTTGTAACATCTTACAATTAGATTTTTGGGTAAAAATGCTGTTGTACGTATCAAGTGAGACATTTTTTAAATAGAACTCTTCAAAATTAGAAAAACAATCACAACATGAACCTAACCTCAAAACTCATCGATTCCATTGACAGTTTTGACGTTGTAATGGCATTAACAAACAGATGAATTTTATTGTTTTTCTTTTTTAATACATATCTCCTTCGTCATAGAAAAAAATATAGCAATTCGACAGGTAGAAATGATAATGGCCAGCGGTGCCATAGTTAAAACTCTTCAATGAGTATGTTTCACTAATAAAAACTCTGGAAAAACTGGTTGTAAATACAACGTGTGGTTGGTGTTGTGCTTTCTAAATTTTAAACTATTCTTTCTGATTCCGAGCAATAATTACTATTCTGCATGATTATATTTTGTAAATTTACGTAAAAACTAAATAGGTGTATTTACTTTTAGTTTGAAATGAGAAAATATATATTAAATTTTAAAAATTAACGCCTAGAGACTTTAATGAACTAACCTTTTTTCTGCCATGGTTTCAATTCAACAAGTCATTGAAAAGTTTGCCTCTTGCCTTGCTTTTTAGCATACACGTACTTTAGCCTATGTCATATCAAAAATATTTGTCAATGTCAAATACAGAAAATATGTTGATGATGGCTAGTTATGTTTTTTTTCCAGTTGATTCCTTTTTCTTCGTCGATCAATTTTCTGTTTTTGATTTTGCGATAGAGTGATATTATTTCTAATGTGTGTATGTTTGATGACGAAGACTAAAGTGAATTGTGATGGACTTCCCTGTAACCCCGTCTAATGCTTCAGATAGCAATGAATATCCAGGATCTGCAGCATCATATGACAACGTTTCCGATAACAAGCGACGCAGGTTCATTTTAGTTAAAGATTTTGAGTACTTAAGAGTAAGTACCTATTTTGATATGCCAATTTTACAGGGATATTTAAAGTTTTGTTTGGGTTTCAGCTCGTCCAGATCAATAAAAAGGAGACGTTTTGACGATGAATTAGTTGAATACAGCCTGGGATTACCAGGAGCATCCCAGGGCGGAAAGGGAGACAAAAGAATGCGGACTCAGTCGTATACCAGCCAGTTGCCAGAATTTCCAATAGTGCCGAATATTCCTACTACGCCTATAACCCCTATAGTAGAGCGTCGTAAGACATCTAGTAAGATTTCAACTGGTGGAAGTTTAGGGAGGAAATCGCGTCGCAAAGGACAACTGAGTCAGCTTTCTACTAAGGACTTAGGTCGTTGGAAACCTACAGATGATCTGGCACTGATATTGGGTGTGCAGCAGGTATTGATACTTGTCTTTTTTTTAACTTATTTTTATATATTTTGAAAAATATATAAAAGTAAATATTAAAAATTAAATCAAAATTTTTATCATGTTTCAGACAAATGATTTAAGAATAGTGCATCGTGGAGTGAAGTTCTCTTGTCGCTTCACAATCGGAGAGTTGCAGTCACGTTGGTACGCACTGCTGTACAATGCTGAGATATCACGGGTCGCTGTTGCTGCTATGCGTAACCTGCATCCGGATCTGGTCGCTGCGGTCCAACAACAGGCATTATATTCAAATGCAGAAGAGGAGCTCCTTGGAACTTTGCCTAGTGTAAGTCTTTAAATGCACTTTTAATTATTACTGCATGTGAAACTTTCACTAGGGTATATAGTATATACCTGCAGTACTACTCACAATTTTGCAAAAGCCATGTGTAGTGTAACAAGGAAGAATTATACCGCTCTAAGGTTGCCAAAGTCATAGCTAAAATCCTCTTAAGTACTTCTGATATTGAGATAAAACTATTCATATATACATACATTTAGTCAGGTCTATATCCGTTGCAGGGTAGACAGTGCCAACAGTCTTGAAAAGAATAAAAGGCCACATTCAACTGGATGGCTTCATGATGGAACTGAGATTCAAATAGTGATAGGTTGCTAGCCCATCACCTACAAGAGGAATCCCAAGTTTATAAACCCATTCCTTAGTCGCCTTTTACGACATCCATGATAAAGATTTGGAGTGGTTCTATTCTACAGGGCCAGAAACACACACAACACAAAAACTATTAAAATACTATTTAGTAGAATCATATCACCAACTGTTCAAATGAATTTACAGACATCTCATCCCGAATTGGAGAAATTCCAAGAGCTGTTGGAACAGAATCCTAATGTTTTCTACCAGTCGCGGACTGCAAAATCTTTGATGGCTCATTGGCAGCTCCTGAAGCAGTATCAGCTTTTGCCCGACCAAACTGTGCAACCTGTGCCTAAGAGTAAGTTGTAAAAAAATATTAAGCTTTTCTATGCTTGTTGAATAATAAATGTACATATTTACATAATTTTAGTTTATTAATATTATCTTATATAAATTATATTAAAGCGATATAGACAGGATCTTATACTACTCGTATGATGCATAAATTAATTAAGTTTCCTCTGTTACTATATATCCAGTCTTTGTCATGCCAATGTTTGGTTTCACTGTGTGGCTTAGTATTTTTTATATTTATTATGATGTTCATTAAAATCGCTTTGCTAATATAATGTTCTATTTTTGAAGATCCTGGAGACAAAGTGTTGTCATTCTCGGATGCTGAGGAAACTATGAACGATTCTGAACTCCCTGATTACAAAGAAGATGGAGTTGATGTTGAAATGCAAATGGCTGACAGGTAAATAGAATAACAGAATAATTAAAAGTACATACCTATCGTCCATCAAACTATTAAAGTCCATTTAAGAAATCATTTAAGCAAAAATATTTGTTTAATTAAACACAAATAATTTAAAAAAAAATATTTTTTTAATTATTTATGCTGAGTGGTTACCGGCACCAATATAAAAAAGAATTGGACCACTCCTTCTCTTTCTCATAGATGTGGAAAAAGGAGACTAAGGTATAGGCTTATTAACTCGGGATTCTTCTTTTAGGCGATGGGCTAGCAGCCTGTAACTCTGTCACTATTTAAATCTCAATTCTATCATTAGGCCAAATAGCTGAATGAGGCCTGTCAGTCTTTCAAGACTGCTGGCTCTGTCTACCCCACAAGGGATACAGACGTGATTATATGGATGAACGGATTTATTTGTTTGTTTACCTACTTCAAAGATGGAGGTTCTAAATTCGAGTAATTATTTTTTAGGATTGAGAAGAAAGAGATAAGGCTACTCGAGAACTCCCTGTCCCGCTGGCAAGTGTTAGTACAGTCCGTGGCTGGAGGTAGCATGGAGTTGGATAAGAATACTTTGGCGGTTCTGAGGGGCAGGCTCGTGCGGTATCTCATGCGATCTAGAGAGGTTGGTATCAATATTTTTTACATACATATTGTTTTATCATGAGTTTTGCTTTTTTTGCATTTCGCTAGCTTCCACGCTGGTCTGGTATTGATAAAAAAGAAAACGGCACAAGCTGTCCTCATTAATAGACTGAGTTCATTGCCACGATGAAAGAAAAATAAGAAATGAAATAAGGTAATTAATTCTTCATAATTATAATAACGAAAGTTCTCAGTTTTATAAGATTCAAACAAATAGCGATACGGAATCTAGTTGCTTAAAAATTCATAGCTCCTATGAATAGCTAGCCGCAAGGACGCCCACACAGTCTTTTGTGATCAATAACTGTCATCGAATTTCAATATTTCAGGCACGTTCATTAGATGGGTTGTTTTACTACAATACTACGCAGTACGTTCATTGCATTAGAATAATTGTTCTTGCAGTTCTAATTTCTGTTTTGGTTACGGTAACCATGACGACAGTTAGATCACAAATCCAAGGTCTTGTTGACTGAGCTTGCATTGAACTATATATGTATGTACAACATAATTGGTATTTTATTTAACCAATAAGCACGCGATAGGTACCTTTTTAAATTACCTACTATTTTATTTCTTTATTACTTAATCACTCCATCAAATATTTTTTTGTATCTAAAATATTGTTTCTTCCTAAAAATCCTATGCCTGATCAACTGATTCGATGGTGCATTTCGAATTGAGTGCCGTGTGGTTCTCGGCACCAATAAAAAGAAGAGGATCACTCCATCTCGTTCGTATCGTAAAAGGAAACTAAGGGATAGGCTTAACTTGGGATTCTTCTGTTAGGCGATGGGCTAGCAACCTGTCACTATTTGAATCCCAATTCTATCATTAAGCTAAACAGCAGAACGTGGCCTATCAGTCTTTTCAAGACTGTTGGCTCTGTCTATGCCGCAAGGGATATAGACGTGATTATTTGTATGTATGAATTTCAAATTGACGGTAGTGTTTAGAGCCTTTATGCTTCAAAAGGATGGCATGCCTCGTTTCAGTTTTGATTACTAGATGGCAAATAGAACTTCAATTTTTACAGTATTTTCAAGTAACTTTAATATTTGATGATTAGGCTTTTAGATGTCTATACTACAGAATGAAATGAACGTACAATCAGCAAGTAGGATTGTTGCTTATACACAATATTTTGTGAACTTTGGAAATAAATAGTTGTTTGTTTGAGTGTACATATACATACATATGATCACGTCTATATCCCTAGCGGGGTAGACAGAGTCACCAGTCTTGAAAAGACTGATAGGCCACGCTCAGCTGTTTGGCTTAGTGATAGAATTGAGATTCAAATAGTGACAGGTTGCTAGCCCATCGCTTAAAAGAGGAATCCCAAGGTTATAAGCCTATCCCTTAGTCGCCTTTTACGACATCATACATATGTATGTATGTATAAGTCGATATAGCAATAGAATGTTCGATTCTGTCAAGGTCCATAACGCAGACTAATAATGTTGTATGCAGAATATGTTGTCGCATACCTACCTTCTTATATTTACATAGAAAATATGAGATATACTTTCATTTCTTTAGTTTACACATACAAATTTCCTCACGGTGATTTCCCTCACCGTAAGAGCATCGGTTAGTTTTAATGTTCATAACTTCGAAAATAGTCATAGATACATGGCCGAGGTGAGATTCAAACCTGTCTTTCTGCTTACTGATTCAACCACTGACTCTCTACTGATTCAGTACTTCTTAATAAATATTAATGTGCTTCATGTCCTGCGCACATTTAACAACCATTAAGTATTTAAGACTCAATTATCTATTTCAAAATTCGATTCCATCTTCCAGCCTAGTTTTGTTTAGGGTTCCTTATATTTAAATGATGTCGTATATTTTGTAAAGTACACCGGTCTGTCTGTTTATTTGCAGTTTATCTCTGACTAGGGCACTAACTTTTAATACCACATTCCTTTGTGGTGCCAACACCATGCCAGTATCCAAATACTTAAAAAAATTACAGAATTCAGTTCCTTTTATGAATGTTAAAAATAGGTTTATGCATATTTGTTTTATAATAAAAATATGATATTATAAAAGTAACATACATGCAATTAAATGTTTGGTGTAGCAAGCAAGGTAGCTTCGTCAGTGAAGGTACATTTTCGCATCGTCTCTTCGCCTAGCGTTAATGTCTACGGCCCTACATTACGGTTTCCGGTACAACGCGCTCGAGTGACTCTATTGAACTCCATAAGGAGTTTGTTATTGTGCTACTTAAACTAGTTAAGTACTTTATCACTTTCGCAACGTACTACTAGTATAGTTTTAGCCAAATAAGTCTCCTCATATTAGTTATTTACAGTAAAATGATGTTGCTAGGAACTTATATCTATTGACTGAAAAAACTAAAACTGAGAGATTGAAAGCGCACAGCCCAAACCTCCGGGTCTAGAAACTTGAAATTTGTTCCTCATATATTCCACAAAGAGAGGATTTCCCGAAATTCCCGCGGGAACAGAAAGTTTGCGCGGACGGAGCCGCGGGCGATCTCTAATCTGGGTATATTCTTTAAGCGAGGATTTTTGGTATCCCAAATATTCTCTTCAACGTGCGTTCATACTTTCACAGATAATACTGATCGGAACGAGTGTATCAAGAATGTTTTTCAGACAATAAGTGTCTCATTAGAATCGAGCGATCTTTAACCTGTTCAGAGCTGGTAACGAGACTTTATCGTTTGCCAAATTCCACTGAATTATTATGAGATGTAAGTACCTACCTATCTACTCTGCAAATTACACATTGCACGGGACAAGCTCTCCAGAGAGGTGAGGTCACAACCGACTAGCGCTAGGAGGATCATGAGTAGTGAGAATACAGTTGTCTCCGTCTACGTTAGGAATAAAGACGTGATTATTGTATATTAATAAAGTATATGCGCACATTCAATTCAAAGATAATATCTACTTACAACACTAACATGTTTTTTTAAAAACCGTCCGCATAAATGATAGTTAAATCTGTGCACCTGGACGTTTAGAGTAATTTGCTCGGGTCATGTACTCTACTTATCATGCATAATATACCGTGAATAATTAGAAAACATTTAGTATTTGTTATTTTTTCTTTGAGTCATGTTTTATAGTATTAATAACATTTCATATGCCACACGATAAGTGCGCATATATTATTATTGTGAAATCAACAATAAAAGTGCACCTCAATAAAATATTTGCAAGTAAAATAAAATCGTCAGTTTTGTTGCATTGTGTGATTTCAATGCGTTCAACTTTACCTTGACGTATGATATGGATGTCAGGATTCATTGGTCAATATCGACTGGACGTATTTGTGTCAAGCGATGGTCTCAAGGCCACCTACTACCCTCTAACACAAAATAATTATAAAAAATGCACAGAAGTGATACTTCTTGCAAACATGACATCATTTATTTTGTGCATTTTCTACTTTAAATAGGTTTTATATTCATATTTTACAGGCAAATTTAAACAGTCACTGACATCACTTAAATACTTGTTAATTGATTACTTACATACTTTTAGCTAAAAATACTATCTAATTTTACATTTCTTTTTTATATAAATATGCTAGCTAGATAAAAATACGAGATTATTCGTTTCAAACAAAAAGAAATCTCGTCTCCTTATTATTTATTTTAAAAAAAATATTATACAAATATTTTTTATTCATTCAAGTAAGAATAATAATAAGAAAACATGAAATAGAAAAAAAAATAATTAAAAAACCAAGAAAACAAAACGAAATAAATACTTATACAACTTCTATTTATTACATCTCAACCAACGCTTATGGGAAAAATCATGTATTAGATCATTTTGGCAGTATTAGATAATAATAATGAAATATATTAGATAATAATAATAAGTAATATATGCAAGGTTACTACTGTTCTACCTATCGGTAAAATCATTAATTTTTGACCTTAATGACCCAGTGACCGCCCACCAAATGGGAAACTTATCTATTCTATCATGGTAATACACCACAGAAAATTATTGATTGCCCGCAATAGTATGTAGAACGAGGATTCAAATATGTATTTAAACATTAATGCGTAAGTAGTGGGAACCAACAGGAGTATTATCTTTATGATACTGGTAAATGTGAAGTGGCACTGGTGGCATCTTCCGCTCGCACGTCATCTCAAAGTCCCGAGTTCGAATCCCATCGACCTCTATCTCGTCTTTGTGTGTTTCCAGTTGGAACCTCTGTGTTGTGGTCTCGGATCCACTTTTCTACATTTCTCAGTATCTTCAGTTTCAAAACCTAGATATATTGAATTTCGAATAATATTGAGAGTGTATGCGTAACTTTTATAGTTTTTTGAACAAGAGTTTGTTTATACAAATGATATCTGCATTTTATTAAGTAAATATTTTTTAATTATCAAATATCATAACGAAAATCATAATACATAATTTTATTTAAGATAATTTTTGACGGAATTATACGGCCTTAGTTTTTACGGCATTGTTGTAGTTAAACCAACCTGATTATCCAACAATCAACAAGTCTGAATTCTCACTAGTTACATTTCTATATAGGCATCTAAATAAAATCTTTTAGGTTGGGTTCATCAATAAATAGGTAATTAATAATAATGTGTTAATATATTAATATAAATATTAGTAAATAAGAATACCGAACAATGTTTTTCCTCGTTATAAATGACTAAACTGTATTATTTTCAATTAATAAACCAACCAAGATAATAACTTGTCGTATACCTACTAAATTCTAAATTATTCAAAATACAATATAGTTTGTATATAATATTGAAAAGTTTGTTTGTTTGTTCGTACATCACGTTTTATCTGGTTGACTTGATCTTGAAAAATAGGACATAGGTACATTAATTGAGGGTACTGAGAAATATATAGGTGCGGAAAATAGCTACTGTTGAACAAACATAAAAACATGTAAGCGAGCGGATCTGTACGCAAAGCTAATATACATATTGTATGATAGTGTTACTTTAAATTAAAGACAATATTATTACGGACAGATCGATGGTTGACCAACGAATGAAATCACGCCAACGCTCACTCATTGTTGCTTTGTTTTGGAATCCTCAACTGTTGAACGCGACTGTTTTCATAACACGTTTATGTGAGCCCATTGTTTGGTTTCCACCGGCTTCGGTCACCGAAACAAACTGAGGATGGAAACGTGACATGCTATGCCAATGTCCGGTGGATCCGCGATCTTAAGCTATCTACTGTTAAATATCTCGTTTTCGCTGCAACCAAGTTGTGGACAAGGGGAAGTGCATCCTTTTGTATTCAGGTTAACAATTTACTACTAAATTATTTAAGTAAATTTTATTTTTCATGTTAATTTGATTTGATTTTAATATGCATCAATTTTAAGCAAATAAAAAAAAACACCTGTTCCGAAATTACGCAGTTATGTGTTTGTACGTTATTACTCGTAACTCTCATTACCTAAACGTGACCTAGGTACCTACTTGCACGTTAATCGAATTTTTTATTTTAATGTTATTTTCCTGAAACAATCGGTACATTATCTTAAGGAAAATAAAATGCGATGGTTATTTTGATAAATATCATTGTTTTTATATTAAAGATTTATAAATTAAGTAAATTAAACATTTTATGCTCGGTTATTTGTAACTATCTCTTTCGGACTTTACAGAGTAATTCTATTTTGAAAAGAATTATAAAGCGAGAGTAGTATTCCATTAAAATCATTATTTACTTTTGTTTGTAGTTCCTACCACTGGAATGTTAACTACCAATGAAGTAGTAGTAGTAGCTAAACCTGCTTTGCGTGTAGCAATTATTTAAACAATCAAAATCCAATTTCATGACCATAGATTAATACTAATGATCCTTTTTGTGTTTACATAGATAATAAAGGTACATAATAATATATCATCTGGAATAACATTGACTAGCGGAAATGTATAATATATATTACATACAAATTTTGTAGAAGATTGAACGATAACATTTATTTTTCACATCGCGTCCAATGGGTTATCTGCCAATTTAAGTAGGTATTCTAATTGAAAAAGTCAAAGTGATTTTTTATGGTTCTGATAAAAACTTTATTACACCGTATGCTCTCAAGATAAGAGACATGGCGTGTGGTCATTCTTTAAGTAAATTTAGTTGTAATATCTTCAAAAAGACCAGTAGATTATTTCCATTGAATATTTACATATATATATATAGGTATTTGTTATATTATTTTCTCTGTGATCGAAATAAATTTAATTTATGTTGATAACTCTTTTTAACAGACTTCAAATAAGGAGGGAGTTCTCATTACGCATACGCATTTGTCTATCTCAGTGACTAGTAAAATTAATACAGTCAGTAGCGTAATAAGCTAACTTTAAAAGAGTTAATAGAGAGAAGAGAGCAGATATTAAGCACTAATCACATAATTGTTCTCACACTTAAAAAAACAGTAAAAATTACTTATATAAAATATAAAACCTACTTCAAATATGCAAAAAAGCTAAAAAATTACTGAAAATTTAATTTAAAATACCTACTTCGTACCTATCTAGGCGATAATATAGTGCGTTGATATCTAATACTGATAGATCTTACCTACTTTTTTGCAAATTCTGATGTTACATATCAGTACATGGGTGGATTATAGCTTCAGCGGTTTCTGAGGCACCCAACTGGTCGATAACTAAACAACTCAAACGATTGTTCAAATTGTATTTCAAATATTCTGCCTTTTTTAATGACATAATTTTATTATTCAAATACTAAAAATGATAATTTGTTATTTTTAATTCGTTAGTCAGATAAATGTATTACATTGAATGTCTAACTCCTATCTTATCAAAATATATATTCTCAAGTATGTAAACTAATAACAATGTAATTTTGATAATAATATTTATTACCTTTTTTTATATAATTGCTTTTTTTACCTGTGTTGCCACAATAAAGACATTTGATTCATTGGTTTTGACGCGAAAGACGGGCAAACAAATACACTTTCGCATTTATATTTATAAGTAAAAAACTCTTCCTGTATTTATAAAATTGTATTGGGTATAGTACCTAAGAAAAATCCGAGCAAAGGACTTTGTGATCATCAAAATTATGGGTTGCGTTATAATTTCGTGTAATAATATTCCAAATATTACAGTGCGCCAAACCGCATAATTTGTGTTGACAGCGTAAACATGGAGACGTCGAATAAATTTATGCGATGTGAAATTACGTCCCATTGAGTCTCCAAATCGACGGATTTATTCATATTTATCTAATAAAATAATAAAACTATATTTTTATGGATACATAATCAAAATATGAAAAAACCTTAGTAACAGGAAATATGCTTATATTGGTATTTACCTTCTTTAATATAGTAGTATCGTTGAGTTAGTATCCCATTATAACACAAGTCTCGAACTTACTGTGGAGCTAGGTCCGTCGTTGTGATTTGTCCCATATAAGTTTATTTATTTACTTAAATATTCAATTTTTATATAAAGGGAACAATTTTTCTGTATTTTATATCTACTCCGATTAGGTGACCCGACCCGGAGGAATAATACATTTTCCTATCTTTTTCAATAAAACAGCACTTCCTTCACAAGTAGTCCTTTGATGTCACACTACTGCACACGACTTATGTTTTTTGCACAATAGTTAAAAGGGCCCTCTATTCCAAAACATGTATAAATCGTGCACCTCTGTTTAAAATTAATTGGATAACTTTACCATGTGTTTAATTTAATCAGTTAAGAAGTAGATTTCGAGCGGTACACAGTGTCAGCAACATACATTTTTCTAGCCACATACGAAACTTTATAAAAGCCTCAGTGCTATAAGTGTCTAAATAACCTCATTGAAAATGAACTTCATAAAAACGTTCGAACACTGGTGATAACGTTACTTAATTGATGATGTGTGTATGACCCTTCCCTTATCATAAATTGTTGTAATATTATGTATGTTATTTGTTATATTTATCACAAATATCTTGCGATACTTTGAATAAATATGTGATAGCAAAATGAATGGAGAATTTTGATTCGTTGAAATGTTAATGCCCATGGGTTCGAAATGAACGATATCACGATTGTTTTATTTGCGATGTCGGTATTATTTTGTATTCGTTGTTGTTGGTTCTATGCTGTAAAAGTTTTGTAGATTTCTAACGATTATTTAATGGTGTTATGTTCTTCAGTCACCTCATAATTCATCAATAGAGTGGAATTGTTCTATTCTAATCTAACTGCAGCTTTACAGCAGACCCATTTCTTATTAATTAGTACAAAAGATTGAAATATTAGGTACCTATATGCATTTAAATATACATATATGGGGTAGTTGAACTTTGTTCGTATTCAACCGCAGCTACTTAACATTTAGATGTTGCCGGTAAAAGTGGAATACATACAATTTATTATCGCTACAAAGCTAACTGAAAGCGTAACGTTTTAGCTGCACGCAGTAACGGCATCTATTAGGGCAAGTGGAAATGTCACCGCACTCTCAATTCACACAGATGGTGATAATTTTCGCGTGAATTGTTGAATGTTGAAATGTTCGTGACAGTTTCGGTATCTGGGCACCGGCACCTGGTATAAAAATTTGTAAGTTGCGCAATTTGCCTCCGTGGTACGTATAGTTGTGTTGGGAGCAGGAGCTGTGATAAAATTTATTTCTTTATGTTTTTTTGTAGATGTTATTGGTTCATTAATAAAGCGAATATATTACGAATAGTTGTAAAATGAACACTGAATATGTATGATATATACCTATGTAGCAACACCCATTTCCCTTTCTGTATTCTAAATTTTTAATATACATATAGATTCTTTCTTTTCACTTTATAAGCAGGAACCCCACTTGAACTCGTAATTTGTTAAATACCTGACAGACACTGGGAAGAATGAAAGTTCTTGTAAATTTGAAAACCTATTTGCAAAACGTTTGATTGACCGAGACAAGCCCCACAATAAATATTCATGTCATTCCAAGGGTAAATACAAGTTGCTAATACTGTAACATTGTTCCACAATTTTACGTCATTTCACTTTTAACTACAATGTCACTTCGACAGTATCTCTAAAAAGAAATCTATTTTTATCACCCATTTCTATGCATCGAAATACTTTATAAGCAGAAGGCGGAGGGAATATATTTTATGAAATTATAAATGAAACTATAAATTATGTCTTTTGATAGTAATTTCATTGTGCATTAGTAAGCAAGTTTGATACGACATACTGACCTATACTGAAGGGTCAATGTTAAATGTATTGTATATTATGACAATCTGCTTGAAGTAAATTCCTCTGTCGGTTGTCGGATTATTCAATTCATTATCACAGTACCAATTCCTTCAAAATCGATTTAATTTAGCGTTGAAATTACAAACATAGAACAGTATATGGATTTTCTAATTGTCCGCTTGTATCTCAGCCAAAACAGTTTAAAATTCAAATAGTAGGCGTAAGTTGTGAACGCCCACTAAAACTCATGTGATTTTGGTACTTACATGTGGTTATTGTTACTAAGTAATCTCAAATTAACCGCGTCTCACATGCATCATTCTGGTGTGTACTTATTAAATATGTACTGTTTATTTTTGTATGATTTAAAATTAAAACGTCTATTTTTTCTTATTAAGTATTAAGAGTACACTTACATGATCGAATGGTTAAATAGTTCGTAAAAATATTGCATTGTCTTTTCCAAAATGAAAAATTCTATATAGGAATGTTTGAGCTAATTACATATGTTACAATATTGATTTCTTTTTATCTAACAAAGTTTTTAAATACGAACGAAGTGCCGTCAAAAACTGATACCTTTACAAAATACTTTCTGAAAAACTAGGTATTATAAATTATCATACATTGTCTTCAGCAATAATTTATTATACTTACATTTTGATAAGACGTACAGGTGCGGAGGTATATTAGTACCTGTACAATCATTGGATTGCGCAAACGCTTAAATTCTTATCGTATCAGTAGCGCTCAAGGACATCTCATTAAAATAAACGATTATTATGATGAGATTATAGAAAAAATTAAAATTATATTATGTATAATTTAAA
Source organism: Amyelois transitella (assembly GCF_032362555.1). Taxonomy (NCBI): domain Eukaryota; kingdom Metazoa; phylum Arthropoda; class Insecta; order Lepidoptera; family Pyralidae; genus Amyelois; species Amyelois transitella. Next base: position 3,988,584 of record NC_083506.1, on the reverse strand, counting down.
AATAATTTTATTTTTTTACAGAACCTGCACTGATTAATTATAAAAGACTTAAATATTTGTAATAAAATCTGAACTCTTACTTTAAAGAAATATATATAACATAACTAGCTTTGCGCAAGCGAATTTTCAGAAAAAAACATGCCTGCGTTATTCTTCCAGAAAAATCGGGTCAGTAGTTTTTGAGAAAATCGCGAATACACCAATATGGGTCGAATAAACACCTAATTTTTTTAAGTCGGTTAAAAATAGCAGTGACACCACACAATATATTTTACAAATAAAAAGATACCAATGAAATATAATTATTATTGCTTTTATTACTTACATACTCAATATACACAATCTACAGAGTTAACGTTGATAACGCACGTAATGTATTTAAATGAATAACTATGGTTATGCTGATTGAATATGAAAAAAAAATCTTGCATTGTCTGTAGACCTCTGCGACCTCACTCTTGTATAAATTAGTTGTTTTTAAGTAACCTATTGGTATAGGACAGAAGTCAAACTGACAACTTAAACAGAGTTACACTTATACGAATACGTACGTATGTACGTACCAAGGCTCCCGGCTGATAAAACTTATCTGGTGAAATAATGTGTCAACAACTATATCTCATTTTGTAGTTGTTGAGCCACAATAGCATCGAGCACGACCAGATATTTATAAATTTTAAAGTACTGATTGAGAAAAAGTCACTTTTTCTTTTTAGGGTTCCGTAACAAGGAACCTACATATATAGTTTCGCCATGTCTGTCTGCGGTTTTATTCAGGGACTGTAATGGGAAGAAAACCGTAAAATGACAAAATTCCTAGAAAAAAAATCTTAATTATTTTTGCTATAGTGTTCCATACAGTTTTGTTATTTTTCTTCACTAATCCATCGTGTGGGGTATCGTTGAATAGGTCTTATTAAAATATTTCTCGATTTAGGGATCCGTTTCTGAAATATTTGGTTTAAAAGTAAAATTTTTTGGTAGGTAAGTTCCCCCTATTTGCTCAGCGGTTATTACGTGGACTCTTGAAAAAAATTACAGCAGTATTATATATAACAAAGTTAAAGGAAAACTATTAGGGCTGAAAGTAATTTACCTTCAGTAGCCAATATGTTCGATTACCACCTCTCCACCTTCGTAGTTTTGTACTATCTGTGAATACAAATAAAATGTGTGTATAAAAATCAAGGTAACTAATTGTTTTAATGAGTATGTAGCCAAAGAATTGGTTTCTAATCCAATGTAAACCATTAATAGGTTTCCGTTTCGATAGTGATTTAATTGCCTGGTACGTGTTCGATAAAATGGTAATTTTACGCGAACGCTATGCTGGCGGCTACCACTCGTGCGCTGATGACGTTTGTGTTCGAATAGGTACTTTAAAATGGTATAAATCATGTTAAATACCGCGTATACTGCTAAAAATTATTAATAAATATTTTTTAATCTGTCACGAATTTTGTTGCTCTCGTAGCTGACTGTACCCGTCCTGTAGCGAAGACAATAATTAATTTATTATAGCGTGCTTATCGCAGCAGTTAACACTTTACGAGCAAGACGTGTATTCCATTTTCGAATTCATATCGGTGACTAGTGCAGAGTCTATCGACAATCGTGTTCACTGCCACAGGTACATTGTCAGTCAACAACACCTTAGATTAAAGTTTCAATTTATGTTAAGTTACAGAAAT